>NC_142933.1:57455518-57480518 GCF_046866305.1 Octopus bimaculoides | reverse complement strand
TGCAAATATATACATATATATATATATATATATATATATATATATATATACCTATATATATATATATATATATATATATACATATATATATATATATACCTAGCCTTTGACAGGGTCCCCCGATCCCTTATTTGGTGGTCAATGAGGAAACTTGAGATAGAAGAATGGTTAGTGAGAGCTGTGCGAGCCATGTACAGAGATGCTGCCAGTAAGGTGAGGGTTGGAAATGAGTACAGCAATGAATTCCGGATAGAGGTAGGGGTCCACCAAGGTTCCGTCCTCAGCCCCCTCTTATTTATCATAGTCCTCCAGGCAATCACAGAGGAGTTCAAGACAGGTTGCCCCTGGGAGCTCCTCTATGCTGATGACCTTGCCCTAATTGCGGAGTCACTATCAGAACTAGAGGAGAAGTTTCAGGTGTGGAAGCAAGGTCTAGAATTGAAGGGCCTTAGAGTCAACCCAGCTAAAACCAAAATCCTAATAAGTAGGAAGGTAGATAAAACACAAACCCCTTCAGGCAGATGGCCCTGCTCAGTATGTAGAAAAGGAGTAGGTAGTAACTCTATAAGATGTACCCAGTGCAAGCTATGGACACATAAGAGGTGCAGCAACATCAAAGGCAGGTTAACTATCAAGTTAGTTTTTGTTTGTGGCAGATGTTCAGGTGCAATAAAGACTGTAAACAAACAGGAAACAACTTCTATCTCATTCCAGGGTGAAAAACTAGAGGTAGTCAATAGCTTCCGCTATCTGGGCGACCAAGCTAGTAGTGGGGGTGGGTGCGCTGAAAGTGTAGCTGCTAGAATAAGAATAGCCTGGGCAAAGTTTAGAGAGCTCTTACCCCTGCTGGCGACAAAGGGACTCTCACTCAGAGTAAAAGGCAGACTGTATGACGCATGCGTACGAACAGCCATGCTACATGGCAGTGAAACATGGGCTGTAACTGCTGAGGACATATGTAAGCTCGCAAGGAATGAAGCCAGTATGCTCCGTTGGATGTGTAATGTCAATGTGAATACCCCTCAGAGTGTAAGTATCTTGAGAGAAAAGCTGAACATTAGAAGCATCAGTTGTGGTGTGCAAGAGAGACGATTGCGCTGGTATGGACATGTGGTGAGAATGGATGAGGATAGCTGCGTGAAAAAGTGCCACACCCTAACAGTTGAGGGAACCCGTGGAAGAGGTAGGCCCAGGAAGACCTGGGCTGAGGTGGTGAGGCAAGACCTTCGTACATTGGGCCCCACCGAGGCGATGACTACTGACTGAGACCTTTGGAAATGTGCTGTGCGTGAGAAGACCCGGCAAGCCAAGTAAGATCGTTGCCAGTGCCCCTGGACTGGTTCTTGTGCGGGTGGCACATGAGATGCACCATTTTGAGCGTGGCTGTTGCCAGTACCGCCTGACTGGCTCCCGTAGGATTTTTGAGCGAGATCGTTGCCAGTGTCCCTGGACTGGCTTGTGCGGGTGGCACATAAAAGACACCATTTCGAGCGTGGCCGTTTTCGTGTGGGTGACACGTAAAAGCACCCACTACACTCTCTGAGTGGTTGGCGTTAGGAAGGGCATCCAGCTGTAGAAACTCTGCCAAATTAGACTGGAGCCTGGTGTTGCCATCCGGTTTCACCAGTCCTCAGTCAAATCGTCCAACCCATGCTAGCATGGAAAGCGGACGTTAAACGATGATGATGATGATGATATATATATATATATATATATATACATATATATATATATATATATATACATCTACATATATATATATACATGTATAAGTATACATTTGTGCAGATATATATATGCATTATGTATGTATATATGTATGTATGCCTGTATACATGTGAGAGTATAGCTTCACTGTAGTAGATTGAGTATGAAAATGAAACCATTAAAGTGAAAGTATCTGCCATTACAGTACTGCATGAAGTTCTTGAAAAATTGAGTCATGCAGTGAGCCCCTTTCAGTTGGCAAACAAGCCCTGAGTAGCCAGTTATCTTTTTCAATGTATTTGTTCATGACAGATCTCAACAATCCAACACTTGACAACTGGTGTTGGATTATTTACATTCTAGTACCTAGTAACTTAGTTTGGTTTGGCAAAACAGACTAACAGAATAAGTTCCAGGCTGTAAAATTTTTTTTAAAAGTACTGTCAGAAGCAGTAATAACTCTCAACTATTTCCAACCCATTCTCAGATTGACTACTATAGTTTCAGAGTAACCCCCCACCAACCTCTGTTAATCATATTCCCTCCATAACAGAAGCCATTCATCTACATCTATTTTCCTCACTGAGCACCAAATTACTGAATGTGGTAACCCATGAAATGCCTTCACTAAGACAACAAATGCCAGGAATAATGGTTAACTCCTAGCTAAGTATTTCTTCTGCAATTGCCTCACTAGGAAGATTGCATTCATAGTACCTCTTTTGAACATGAAGCCAAACTACATAGTTACTTACAAAAGTGTGTGAATGCATGTGAGTCTCCTTATCTTGATATAGCGTGGTAGTCAATATGAGTGTCATCATCATACAAGTAGTGTTATTTGCTTACAATGCTTCATGAAAACACAGCCAGCTTCATGAAAACATCAATGATGGGTAGGAGTGAAGGGAGGAGAGGAGTCAGATGAAGAAAGGAGGGTAGTTGAGTCCATGTGGCGCAAAGTAGCAAAGAGAGAAG
Organism: Octopus bimaculoides; assembly: GCF_046866305.1. Taxonomy (NCBI): domain Eukaryota; kingdom Metazoa; phylum Mollusca; class Cephalopoda; order Octopoda; family Octopodidae; genus Octopus; species Octopus bimaculoides. Next base: position 57,477,833 of record NC_142933.1, on the reverse strand, counting down.
ATTAATTCCTGTTCACGGCAAAGGCAGGAGTCCAGATGGCCCCTGTGCAAAGACAATCCAAACACCGACATGTGCTGTAGTGAATGACTGGTAAAGCAGAAATGGCATGAGACCAGGGTATCATTGCCAAGTCTGATGTCTCAGAGGTGCTCCACAAACTGGTCAGCCAAGCAGCATCTCATTTGACCAATGTACAGAGAAGGGCAAAAAGAACAGGAGATGCAGTAAATAATGTTGTTAGAAGTGCGGGTAAAGGAGTTGATGATACAATAGGGATGATGATGGGTACCTGTGAGGATGGTGGTGTTGGAGAGGTAGGGATAAGTGCGGCAGTGTGGGTGGGAACAGGGGAACAAACCAGGTTGGGAGGTGGGGTTAAGGAAGAAACTGTGGACCAGGATGTCATGCAGGTTGTGGGCTTGTTTAAAGGAGGGAGGGGTAGGTTGGGGAAGACGTGCAAGGTGGTGAGGTCGGGCTGGAGTCACTGGAAGGCTCAGAGAATGGTGCGTTGGAGGAGCAGGGTGGTGGGGTGGTAGGTGAGGGGAAACAGGAAACAGGCAATGGGAGGGAGAGAGGGCAGAGGCACAGTCCATGGAACATGGTCTGGCAAGGGCTGTGTGGGTAGTGGTGGGGGGATATCCACGAAGGATGAAGTGTTGGGACTGAGTCTCAAAGTCATGGTAGTCACTGCATATATATATATCATCATCATCATCGTTTAACGTCCGCTTTCCATGCTAGCATTGGTTGGACGATTTGACTGAGGACTGGTGAAACCGGATGGCAACACCAGGCTCCAATCTAATTTGGCAGAGTTTCTACAGCTGGATGCCCTTCCTAATGCCAATGCATTCATTTGTTTGGCAATTTGACAATACTGAGACACTAAACATGTGCATATGCACATACACACATGCATGCATGGCAGCAGCAGTAATAATAAAATCTAAGAACAGGTTCTGCTTAAATTCACTAGTATTACGTTAGTCCATACAAATCCTGCATCCTGATAACTGTTGTGCTTGCAGCACTTGTTGCACCAGACCAATACAAGTTTGAAGGATGAGATTGGGACTGGTTCTGGACAAACCATGCCCACCATAATAATATTCATCATGCAGTTTGTTCAGTAAACCAAGGCATCAGAACACCATCTCATTTTCTTCATATGTCTAGAGGTAAAAATGAAAAAGGTAACAATGAAAGAGGTAACAGGGAGATGCTACTGGATGTCTTTAGCTTTGATCCTGCACAGAGGCAGGCACAGGGTAATGGTCATTTTCCACAAAACTGGAACAGATGTGGATTTCATATCCTCCTAAGGTGACAAAGTAGACCTCTTTAGGTACAGCATTGTTCTCCTCAATTTGGGACAAGAGACTGAAAAGGAACAAAGCCTGCTATACTTAAACTTCTTAGGCCACTGCTCTTGGTTAACCACCCAATGATGCAGTTGAAGAAACTTATCGTTCTAGACACAACTTAAAAATGAATCCTCAGCCCATGGAATGTCAGGACACTACTAAACAGTAACAACAGACCAGAGTACAGAACTGTTCTGACAGCCAGAACACTAAGCAGATACAACACTGACATAGCTGCAGTGATTGAGACAAAATTTGCATAGGAGGGTTAGTTAGAGGCAGCCAGAACAGGCTATACATTCTTTGGGATTTGTTATGTCCAGAGAAGAGTCCAGACAAGTAGGTGTAAGCTTTGCTATACAATCTCAGTTCACTAACTGGTTCAACTCACTGCTGAATAGAATCAATGCCCATCTCATGGATATTATGCTTGGAATTGGAAAATACCCAATATGCTACCATCATAAGTGTTATGCTCCAACCATAAGCCACATTGAAAAATCCAAAGAAGCCTTCTATGATGACCTCAGTAAAGTAATTAGGAGTGCTATACAAAGACAGACAAATTCTTAAGTTGGTAAAGATGATTTTACATAGAAGGGAGTACTACGGAAGCATGGCATTGGAAAGGAGAACTCTAGGGTTATCTCCCTCCCACTAAAGTGCAGAGAGTTCAAACAAACAATTACTAATACAATCTGGCAACCAGTCGACAAGCACAAAACAACTTGGATACACACTAGATCAAAAGATTGGCATAAAAGAGGGACCAGAGATGCAGATTGTTGGTCAGATCATAGGCTAGTCAGGAGCATCATCTCCTTAAAGTTTACAGCCAAAAAACCTAGACACAGAATCAAGCCTGTATAGAGGAACAATGTATCTGCACTCAAGGTACAAGAAAAGTACACTGATTTTGGGCAGATTTTGTACAGTATGTCAGATGACACTCGTGAGTATTGAAAAATATGGGAAGAGTAACTTATATATGAGACAGTGTCATTACAGAGGTTTCTGCAAGACGTCACAATCTAAGTGCAACTGAGGTGGGTTGGCCATGTGGTATGCATGGAAAACACTTGGTTACCTAAAACCCTACTCTGTGGTCAACTTAGCTCTGATGCCAGGCACTAAGACTGCCCACTGCTTCATTTTAGGACACTCTAAAAACCTGCTTTAAAATCTATAAGATATACCTGAAGACATGAGAATCAGAAGCAGTAAATAAAGCTCAGTGGAGAAGCTGTTGCTACCAAACCATTTCCAACTTTGAGGCAGCCAGGATCAAGACTCTGAAGGAAAAAGAGCTCAACAGAGAGCCAGGTTCAATCTACTCCCAAATGATGGAGACTTCTACAGCAAAGTTTACAAATCCTGGATAGATCTGAATTCCCACATGAAACAACTTAGCAAAACATCGAGTTAAGAACATTGTGCAGCTGTGTCCTGCTGAATCCTCATTTATTGAAGTGATAAGAGAGTCCAATATATATCAATAAGGGAGAGGAGAGAGGGAGAAGAGAGAGGGAGGGAGGTATGTGGGGAGAGAGAGAGAGAGAGAGAGAGAGAGAGAGAGAGAGAGAAAGAGAAAGCAATGCAGTGGGATCACAAGCAGCATAATGGAAAAGAAGTATTTCGTGCATAACAAGTCCACAAGTACACCCATAAAAAAAATTCTTTCAAAACTTGCAAACCTCCATAGAAGTAGTTATTAGCTTTCAAAACCTATGCGACCAAACTAGTAATGAAAGGTGTTCTGAAGGCACAGTTCCTAAATTAAGAAATAGGTGGAAAATGTTCAGGGAACTATTTGTTATCTTTGCTGGCAGCAAAGAGTATCTCTCTCACTATGAAGGGAAAATAATGATGCTGGTATGTGAAATGCAATGCCGCATGGTAACAAAACATGAGCATTGAATGGGGAGGGTGTGTAAACACTGGAAAAAATGAGTTGAGCATGTACTAGTGGATGTGTAATGTTAGTGAGTATGAATGACAGAGCACAAATGAGCTGAGAGAAATTAAATATAATGCACTAGAGGGAAGAGTGAGCTAACATGGACATGTGATGCATGTAAAAGAAAGCAGTTGAATAAAAAAAGTGCCACAGAAACCAAGTGAAAAGCATACACAGAAGAGAAAAACATGAGAAGTGATGAAGGCTGCTCTCAGAAGACTGAAACTTATGAAAGAAATTACAAAGGCACAAGTGCTAAAATGCTATGCCAGAGAAAACTCATCCAGCCCCCCCCCCCCTCTCTCTCATGGTTTTCACACTGTTCCTGTCTATCAAATTTCTCACATAAAGCAGTGGTCAACCATCAGCTATAATAGAAGAACTTACCCAAGATGTTGCACAGTGGGACCAAACCTAGGACAACTTGATTATTGTATAAGAGGCCCTCATGCTGTTAACAGCAACTCAATTACTCTGAACTTCTTTCTTTCCTTATAGCCTCCATATAAAATGTTACGACCAGTATTTTTTGTGTATATAAAAAAAAATTAATGACTATGGCGTATGATGACTACATCGTAGTTTTAATGACTACAACGTAGTTTTCCATAATGCTGATATTGTTTAATCTACCAGAGAAAAACTGAATTCCGTATTTATTTACTGTATGCTGAACAGGCTCACAGAACCAGTGAATACTGATAGTGGTTTTGAACTCATGATTGGTAATCTAACACTTGAAAGTTTCTTTCAGGACAACAATTCAAACAAGTAAAAAGTGTCTACAATCTAAGAGCAATATCAACAAATTTGTCTTGAAATAAAAATTTTTTAAAAACATTTCCATTATACTTTCTTTTTGCAAATAACAGTGCACTGTCTGAAAATGGAACTTAAAATCAAAATGAAAAGAAGAATTGCTCTGATAAACATCTACAACGGTCAAGAAGCATTAATGATTGCACAAGAACTTAAATATATAACAGACAGCCCTGTGTTTTCCATAGATGGCATGCCTTAGTAAACTACCTGATCCCATTATTTGAATTTACAGAACCTTCCAAATATATTATGAACTACCAGCTAAAATTTTAGTATAAATACTATTGAAAATTACAAGCACTAGTTCGAGAAGAGAAAGAGTAAAAGGATTTGAACTAGTATTTATTGCTTACTAGGGAACCTGTTTGAAATAAATGAAATTCTCCCAACAAGCAATAGCCACATGATTCAAGTCCAAGTAGGGGTCGTATTGTTCCTTTTTATCTCAATTTAGTGCTTATAATATTAAATGTCTTGTGAAAACATGCCTGCCAAAATGAAAAGAACAAAGAAAAAAAGAAAAAGGAAACGTGTGCACACCTCTGCAACAAATAACTATCTTGCTAAGTAAAAATATCCAAAATAATATCCCAAATCAAGAAATTAAACAAAATAAAATTTAAAAAACATCAAATATACAAAGTGAGTGTACAAAAAAATTTGTGTTTTAAAGCATAAAATAAGGTATACTTATGTTACTTCATCATCATCATTTAATGTCTGTTGTCCATGCTGGTATGGGTTGGACAATTTGACCAAGGCTGGTAAGTTGAGGGGATGCACCAGACTCCAGTCTGATTTGGCATGGCTTCTACGGCTGGATGCCTTTCCTAATGCCAACCATTCCAAGAGTGTAACAGGTGCATTTACATGCAACCAGCATGGGTACCAGCTGCATGATTACAATTTCACTTGGCTTGATGAGTCTTCTCAGGCACAGTATATTGCCAAAGGTCTCAGTTATTTGTCATTGCCTCTGTCAATGCTTGAAAGGTGCTTTACATGCCAGTTATGTGACACTGGCATCGGTCACATTGCCTCCATGAGTCCCAACACTTGAAAGGTGCTTTTTACATGCCAATGGCACAGGTACCAGTTGCTTCCATGATGCCCAATGCTCAAAAGGTACTTTTTATGTGCCACCAGCATGGGTGCCAGTTATGTGACATTGGCATCAGCCACAACTGAGATTTCACTTGGCTTGACAAGTCTCCTCAAGCATAGCATATTGCCAAAGGTCTCGGTCACTAGTCATTGCCTTTGTAAAGCCCAACTTTCAAAGATCATGCTTCACCACCTCGTCCCATGTCTTTCTGGGTCTACCTCTTCCACAGGTTCCCTTGTCCATATGTGTCACATATGCATCACAGCTGTCTTTGTCCATATGCATCACAACCAGCACAACCATCTCTCTTGCACACCACATTTGATGCCTCTTATGCCCAATTTTTCTCTGAAGATGCTTACACTGTCATACATGCATACTGACATTGCACATCCAGCAAAGTATGCTAGCTTCATTCCTTTCAAGCCTATGCATTGCCCTCGGTGGTCACAACCTATGTTTCACCACTGTGTAGCATAGCTGTTTGCACACTGCTATCATACTGTCTGCCTTTCACTTTGAAGGAGAGGCTCTTTGTTGCCAACAGAGGTAGGAGCCCACTGAACTTTGCTCAGGCTATTCTTATTCTAGCAGCTACAATCTCGAAGCACCCACCTCTGATACTGACTTGATCACCTAGATAATAGAAGCTATCAACTACCTCTAGCTTACCCCACTGACATTTGATCGAGTCTGTTTTCTGTACATTCTTAGTGTTTATTGTACATGTACACCTTGCACACACACGCAAAAGTTATTTTCTCAGTTAACCTTCCTGTGATATTGTTGCACCTTTTAAGTGTCCATAACTTGCACCAGGTACATTTTATGGAACTTCTACCTATGCCTTTCCTACAGATTGAGCAGGGCCATCTACCTCAGGGGATTTGTGATTTGTCTGCTTTCCTACTTATTAAGACTTGGGTTTTTGCTAGATTAACTTTTTTATTCTAGACTCTTTTATTCTAGACCTTGCTTCCACACCTGAAACTTCTCTAGTTCTGGTAGTAGTTATAACTTATGAAAGCAAATTCTTTGAGGGAGGGCCCTTCACCAGAGACTTTAACCCTTTAGTATTCAGATTATTCTGTTAAATGTAATGTTTATTTATTCACATTGTTTTGGATTAGACACGCATTATCTTGTAGCTTTGAGATTTTGATAATGTGATTTTTAAAATGACAATGTAGGAGAGATGTGAAAGGCAGGATCTGGCTGGTTTGAAAAGAAAACAGGTGGAACATTCTTACTGCATATGGCCAGTTTAAATTCTAAAGGGTTAAGCTGTTCTAGAGAAATAATATAACACTTCAACAAATATCTTCAATGAAGATGGACAAAAGAAAACCTCACTCATAGAAGAACTGTTGAACAGATATTAAGTTCTAAGAAGCATGTTTACTTTCAAATGAACTCTACCAATCTATAAATGTTCTTTTGCATTTGAGATTACAGATTCATATATAAAACAAATTTTCTACAGCTCACTACTTTAGGAGGCTTTGTCAGGTAAAAATCTGCTTAAAGCAAAAAAGAGCATTCTAAGGGAATTGTTGGGTGACTAAGATATTAATCAAGTTGTTTTGTATAAAGAATTGGGATAGGTGTGTCATGAAGAACAGTGTAATATTCATTTGAATGGAGAAAGAGAGGAGGTGTTGCAATCATCCTAAATCATTAAGATGTTGGCCAACTGATTAAAGAGTTCATAATTTATACCCAGTCATAACCACAGCTGGGTATCCACAGCTAAGACACTTAATTCTAACTGGCTGTAAAATATATAATATATAAAATAATAAGCAAAATACAAACACTTTGTAGATATAACTAAATATTGTGAGCAGTGCCTAATTGATGAGTGTCTCATTAGATTACAGAGTGAATCCTCCTCTGAATATAGTTTTGCACGGAGTCTACAAATGTCCTCTTCCTCAAGTCAGGAATTCATATGCCTTATCAAACCAATGACCAATGGATCCATACCACTTATCTCTCACACACACACACACACACACTGGTTGAGCTTTCACTGCATCACTACTATATTCTTTATAAGATTAAAATCCAGATCATGGATTAATACGATAAGTTCAAGTTGAGGCCACTGCTAGTTCAGAAGCATCAAATTGGCATCAACTTTGAAAAGGGGATAAGTCATACCATCTATTCCCCACCCCTACCATAAACATGGTAGCCAAGTTACCAAAGGTGGCAAGCAGAGGATCCTTGTCCAAGCTTAAAAAATGACACTGTAATGAAAGCATTTGTGACTGGCAATACAATCACAGCAGCATCAATTTCATAGAGTAGGTAGATCCTACAAAGACTTGAGAAATTTATCACCTAGTCAAGGATGAGTTTCAAGTCTGCCAAGCCAAGGTCCATGGTGCTCAAGAAGGGAAAGGTGGTGAACTAATTTTAATTCTATTGTATTTGGAATAGTCATCTCCATAAAGAAGTAACCAGTCAAGAATCTTGGGAAGCTCCTTGATTCAACATTAAAATGACTCAGCTGTCACTGAAAACTTTAAGAAAGATACTGAAATTTGACTAGCTAGTTTACAGGGTTCTGCTGACAACAGTTGAACCCATCAAAAAGAAGATCAGTAGCTTTCTCTGCAATTGGTAGCAGTTTTCCCTGTAGTTTTGGTAGTGCACCATTGTACAGGACTAGTGTGTCTTGCAACTCTCATTCAGTGGTTTCACTGAAGAGTTTAGGTAATACAGAGACGAAACAATGTCATCAGCTAGCACCAAAAGGAGAACACAGAAGAAATGGAAGGCAGAGAAAGCAATGCAAGAGGCAGTCACACCTTAGGCAGAAGGAGTTGCTGAGTATCATATTAACTGGCAGAGTGGGCTTGAAATAATTCCCAAAGATCCAGGTTAGCAAAGCCCAGGGAAAATGGAGATACCACACTATCCAAGAAGAAGTCTAAGCACACAGAGGAAGAGCAAGTGAGCAGGACAGTGGGGTTCAGATAGCAGAGAGTGTGCTGCAGCACATGTTTCCTTGATCAAACAACATGCAGGCAGACTTTTATCATGTTTGGGTTTTTATCCAGAGTGTCTACTTTGTCCTACCAAGTTTAGCTAGCCTTCACATCTGGAGCAAGAGCAAGACACCTTCCTAAACTCTCTGCTTTGAAAGAGGATCTTTAGAACATCAATTACTTACTGCTAAATGTCAAGATAGAAACTGCAAGATGCACAATATGTCCATGGGGGTAGGTTATATAGCATTCACAGGACACTCAATCTGCAAAGTGCTCAATTGGATGGGCTTTGGACAGGCAACAAAAAAGCTGCCTCTGTAAAGAGGTTACAATTAGTGAAGTCATTTGGTGGCTTAGATTAAAAAGAGTACTCTGTTGGCAATTTATGATGAAACACAAGACTGAGCAGCCTAGATGAGGGACCCTGATATTGAAAGTCCAAAAACATACAACCATTGATGATGTGTCCCAGCTCATCCAAGAGATGTATCTTGTAAACATTTATGCATGAGTTACCACTAGACGTTTCTGTCGTCTGAGGATCAAGAAAGGAAATTCGGGGTAGCAATTCACAGACTCAGATTTGAATAAATGTTATTTTACTCTACTTAACAATATTGAGCTTATTTTAAATTTCATAGCAATTCATACCAATGTAAACTCATAATTATCACACATGCATACATGTGTGTGCATATCATTTTTAAAAATTACCAGAGATAAAATGCAGAAAGAAATCTTGATATATAATGCTTAAATTTTCTTTTTTATTATGGATAATTAACAAGTAGGATGTAGTTAGTCAAGTTGCAATGTTATTACCAGTCTGAATATGGTTGATGCACGTTCAAACTGGGGAACAAGCTACTCACTGCATTTTGTCACAGAGAATATATCTCGCTTGTTGACAATTGGTGTGTGTATACCTAGATCAGCTCGCAGTGCCATCTACTTAGACTGTGAGATGCTAGCATTTTGGAGTAGTTATCTCCTCATTGGTCACAGATACCAGGCAGACAACAATACAAGCTGAATTAAGAGGCTGCGAGCTGATCTAGGTGTATACACACCATTTGTCAACAAGTGAGATATATTCTCCATGACAAAACGCAGTGAGTAGCTTGTTCCCCAGTTCGAATGTGCATCAAGCATATTCAGACTGATAATAACAATGCAACTTTACTTATCAATGCTTAGTGCTCCCCCTCCGTAATTTACTTACGGTAAGCCACCGTATAGCGTTACCAGTCATCATACAGTGACTGGAAAAGCATAAGAGAACTAATCTCTTAATTCAGCTTGTTGCATTGTCTGCTTAGTGTCAGTGACCGATGAGGAGATAACTACTCCGAAATGCTAGCATCTCACAGTCTAGGTAGATGGCACTGTGAGCTGATATACACACCATTTGTCAACAAACAGGATATATTTTCCATGACAAAATGTAGTGAGTAGCTTGTTCCCCAGTTTGAACATGCATCAACCATATTTGGACTGATAATAACATTGCAACTTTACTCAACATATAAATACTAGTTCAGTCACTTAAAGATGAGTATAAATTATTATCTTGCATTGAGAAGTATCTCCAACACAAGGCTAAGAGGACCAAGTACAATGATATAAGCCCTGGTGAGACAATAAACTTCTTTTTATAGACAGTAATCTCTCCTCCTATGTAAATCCACTGATGCAAAGAACACTACCATAAAGCTATCAATTCCATTTAATATTCATTCTCCCAGTATATGACTTATGCACCTCTACAACAAGATCAAGAACATAAGAAGCCTATCCAGAGCCACTTCCAGTTGTGAGCTGTTACTATGAAGATCATAATAGCAGTTGCCCTGGCCTCTAAATCTTGGGTTTCTTACTGCCATTTCCAACAACTCTAGAAGAAACGTAAAGCCAGATGTTCTACATTCTATTCAAATTTAGGAAAACAATTCTATTTTTATCAATCTTTGTTCTAAAAGAAACATTAGAATTGTGATTGTTTCCAAGCAAAAAAAAAAAGTAGCATTAAACATTGCATATAGATATTACATCACAGAACATTGTTTGTGTGTTTATTCTGTGCATTTTAGTAAAATGGGCATCAAACAGCATCAAAAGATTGAAAGACAGACAATGATTTTAGAAAAATATTTAACACAAATATACTTACATTGGATAATGTATCAGAAACTGTACTGTTGCTACCAGGTGTAGAAGCTGGTTCTGATAAAGAGGTTTCTATGGAACCATCTGACATGGAATTAGGTAAGTTATTAGCACAATCTAATGTCACTAGCTGTCGACAAGTTTTATGACATGTGTATTGACAATCTGAAATGGAAAACAAAAGAACAGATATAAAAGATTAAGAAAGAAAAAATATAATTGAAGGGACTTATTTATATCATAACAAAAGCAGATAATCATGAGATTAGAAATAATTTATGGCTGAAGAAGAATACATTAATGTGAATTTTAAGAGAGATTTTTTTTTAAGGTTAAGAAAATATATGAATCTGAATATGAGATGTATAATTTTACTTTTATACCTTTAATATGTAACACTGAGTGGGAAAATGGGATTCATTAAAAGTTAGAAAGCAATGGTTTTCTGGATCTTTAGATTGTATATGTTCCACAATACATAGAATTAGCCAAGTTGTATGTACATAACAATATAATTTTACTCTCATCAATAGAGAAGAACAATATTAATTTCTCAAGTTTCTTGAAAAGAACTGAAGATGTCAAGTAGGCTAGGATCAGATTTACAATCAAATTAACCAAACTGTGAGTGGGAGACACAACTCTTGAACTGTAAAACATGAGTGAGAAGTCAACACCAGTTGAATTTTTGTTAAAGGACATAAATATTGTGAAACAGGTAGACTGTACCTGTAATCCAAAAGGCCAGCCTTGTCACACAGTGTTACACTGGTTCTGCCTGAGAATTATGCTAATAGTACAAGTGTTTGTGGAATACTGAGCCACTTGTATTATAGTTCAATGAATGGGTAGGTTAACTGGTCAAACAACTGGATGCACGTTGTTGAAACTGAACTATCATAGATAGGTTATTCTAGTTAGAGTAAATCTATGCTACAGAGAAAGTGCACTGAAAAATTTTAACTAACTATAAACTCAGTACACAGGTATTGATGTAACCTTTAACTTTTTAAATTGATGTAACTGATAAAAACTTTTGTGAGAACACAATAAATCCAATGTTATAATTTACAGTTGCTGTTTCATTCCAAGGCAACAATACTTGAGCAGACCTATATGATCAAAGGAATTCCAGCTAATACCATCATTAGAATATCTAGGACTAAATTATCTAATTCCTCTTTCCTAAGAAGGAGATTAAGCTGAGATTTGAAGGAAATCAAGCTGATACTTCTTTCATGTTGAGTGACCATAAAGATCATTTGGGAGGAGTGAAGAGTTAGATAACATTTATGAATATTCTACTTCCTAAAATTACATTCATCACCATTGTTTAACATCCACATTTCCATGAGAGAGAGAGAGAGAGAGAGAGAGAGAAAGAGAGAGGGAGAGAGAGAGAGAGAGAAAGAGAGAGAGAGAGAGAGAGAGAGAGAGAGAGAGAGAGAGAGAGAGAGAGAGAGAGAGAGAGAGAGAGAGAGAGAGAGAGACCTTAGGCTGCTATCAGAGGTAAATGCTCTCTGAACTTCCTCCATATTATTCTTATTCTAGGTATTACATTTTCTGTACATCCTCTTTTATTGCTAATTAGGTCACCTAGGTAGCAAAAATATCTACAACTTCTAGAGCGCTACCTGGACATCTAAGGAAATTAGTTTCCCATGTATTTGTGGTCTTTATGGCTCTTGTACATGTTCCACATACAAACACCACTTTCTTTAACTTTCCTACTATTCTACTGCACCTCTTGTATGTCCTTAGTTTGCACTGGTACACCAAATGGAATTTCTGCCTACACCCTTCCTACATATCAAGCAGGGCCATTTACTGGAAGGGTGAAGGGTCCTGTCCAATTTCTTGCTTACTAGCACCTTTGTCTTTGCTAAGTTAACTTTAAGACCCTCTCATTCTAGGCCCTGTTTCCACATCTTGAATTTCTTTTCTAAATCTATTACAGACTCTGCTATGAGGGCAAGATCATCAGCATATAGTAATTCCCTTGGACTTCTAGTCTTAAATTCCTCTGTTATAGCCTGGAGGATGATAATGAAGAGGAGGGGGCTGAGGATCAAGCCTTGGTGAACACCCACCTGTACACTAAATCCGTTACTGTACCCATAACCAACTCATACCTTACTAACAGCACCCATGAACTTGGCCTGTACTGCTTTCACAAACCATTTGTCTATCCCTAACTTCCTCAGAGACCACCATATTACAAAGTGAGGTAGATCAACAAATACCAAGTACAACAGCTTGTACTTAGCTAAATACTTCTCTTGCAGTTGCTTCACAGCGAAAATAGCATCTGTGGCGCTTCTCAGGACAAAGCCAAAATGCATTTCATCTAGTCTAATTTTGTTCCAACTTAATTAGGTTATAACTCTTTCCACAACTTTCATCACCTGGTCCAACAATTGATGCTTCTATAACTACTTGTATCTCTCTTGTAGTTGTAGCAGCTGACCATGATGCTGCTGCACCAGTCACAAGATTCCTAAATAACCTGATTACCTATACAGATGACTAGACTGTATCCAACTCTACAAGATGTCTTAAGCATCTTGGCAGTGACTCCTGATAGATCAGGTCCCTTCCCTGTCCTCATATCCTTAGATGCCTTATCTGTCATTCTGCTGTCAACTAGGATAGCTAGTCCTTCTGTTGGGTTCACATGAGGAAGATTCCCCTTCTCCTATTCATTCTCTCCATTTAATAGTGTTTGATAGTAGTTCTTCCATGCCTCTTTTTTTTCAGGATCACTAAGAGCAAACATACCATTATCTCTCCATACACACTACTCTCCAGCAACATCTTGATTCTCTCTAAGACACTGTCTGACAATCTGGAACACCTCCAGCCTCTGATCTTTATGTAAGACATTGGCAAACCTCTTCCTTTCTGCTTCTGCTTTGGTTAGATATACCAGATGCCTATCATCTCTTTGACTTATCTGATATGGTTATTTGCTATGGTTATCCCCACTCTTTCCAAGTCCATTTCTTCTCTTTTATAGTTCTGTCGACCTCACTGTTCCACCACTATGTCATCCTTGGTCAGGCAGAAGCTTTGTTCCAATGACATTTGATCTGTTGCCCTCAGATTGTCCTGTAAGAGCTTCCCGCTGTCCTCTGTGTTGTATGTCTTCATCTCTACCCCCTCTTCATCAAAGGCTTCATTATGGATATCTCTAAATCTCTGCCTATTTGAAAGATCCTTGAGCTTCCATAGTATCCTTTTCCATATCGATCTGTGTCTTGGGATCTTTCTAACTTTAAGTCCAAAGTCACTAACCTATGTTGAGTTGTACATTCTTCACCTGGGAAAGACCCTGCATTCATGAGCATATGCCTGTCCCTTTTTCTGGCAAGGATGTAGTCAATCTGGCTAGTGTGCCCACCAGATTGGTAAATGATCAGAGTTGCTGGCAGGTTCCCCAAAGTTGGTGTTCCAAACCATTAAGCCATTTGCATCACAAAACTCTAGAAGCCGTATTCCCTCCTCATTTCTGGAACTAAAGCAATAGCTTCTATGCATGCCATGAAAACCATCTTGCTACAATAAAAACATCATTGTCTTTCATCATCAAGGTAATGTGCAGAAGGGATTAATAGAAATGGTCCTTCTGAATATCTGTGAGTTCGACATGTGGAGCATATACAGAGATAAATGACATTGCTGAATCACTATCAAAACTAGAGAAGAAATTTCAAGTATGGAAGCAAGGTCTGGAATCAAAGGGACCAAGAGTTAACATAGCAAACACCAAAGTATTGATAAGTAAGAGAACAGACAAATCACAGGTCCGTTCAAAGAGGTGACCCCTGCTCGATATGTAGAAAAGATGTCGGGAGAAACTCCAGAAGGTGTACCCAGAGTAAGTTATGGACACATAAGGATGCAGTGGTATCACTGGATGATTGACAGAGAAAATAGTCTTTACATGTGACAGATGTAGAGGTACATTAAACACCAGAAATGTACAAAAAAATAGACTCCCTCATACGCCTAGAAGTAGTAGACAGTTTCTGTTACTTAGGTGACCAAGTTAGCAGTTGGGGTGGTTGTTCAAAAAGCATAGCTGCTAGAATAAAAATAGGCTGGGTAAAATTCAGAGAGCTACTACCTCTATTAGTAATGAAGGGCCTCTCCCTCAGAGTGAAAGGCAGATTGTATGATGCTTGTATATAGACAGCTATTACTACATGATAGTGACTACTGCCATGTAACTACTGTGACATTGGTTGTAACTACTGAGGATATGTGAAGGCTTGAAAGAAATGAAACCAGTATGCTTTGCTGGATGGGTAATGTCAGTGTGCATATATGACAAAGTGTAACTGATTTGAGAGAAAAACTGGGTATACATAGAATCAGATGTAGTGTACTGGTATGGCCATGTAATGTGTATGAATGGGGACAGTTGCATCAAGAGGTGCTGATCTCTAATTGTAGAGGGAACATGTGGAAGGAGTAAACCCAGGAAGATGTGGAACAAAGTGGTGAGAAAGGATCTACAAACATTGGGACTAACAGAGGGGAGACTCCTGATGGTTTGCTCTGCTTGAAACGACATGTCAAGTTAAGTAAAAGCACAGTTGCTCTTGCATACATGTTCGTCCTTTACAACCTTCTCAAGTTCAGCATCTTGCAGGCTCTTAAGTGCTGGTGCCCTATAAAAAGTGCACATCAGTGCTGTGTAAAAGCACCCAGTACACTCTGTAAAGTAGCTGGCACTAGGAAGGGCATCCAGCTGTAGAAACCATGCCAAAACAGACATGGAAGCTGGTCAGCTCCTGTCAAACCGTTCAACCCATGCCAGCATGGAAAATGGACGTTAAATGATGATGATGATATATATATATATATATATATATACATACATACATACACAAACACATACACTAGGTTTCTTTCAGTTTCCATCAACCAAAATCTACTCACAGGACTTTGTTTGACCTGGTGCTATAGAAAACACTTACTGAATGAAAAAAAAAAAGGCATCAGAGGGGTGACGCATCCCCTGCATGCACACACAGATAAAATAAAATTTAATTAAATAAATATATTCTCAGATAAATTCATATTTCAACAAAATAACATCAAGAGTTATTTCTCCTGCTTATTCTTTATGCATATGTTACAGAGAAAAAAGTATTTCACTTCAACCATTTAAAAGTTTTTAAGATAATCAAACCAAAATTTAATGAGTGTGAGCCACTAACCCAATAGGTATCTCTGCCAAATTTGGTGAAAATCTGTTCAGCCATTTTCCAGTAATTATGCAAACACACAGACAAAGACACGCAACTACAATACCCTGTTTTCGCTTATGCATGCAGGGTAATTAACAGTTAAGATATCTCAAGGCACCATGGTTAGAGGAAACCATATAAAAGCCAGTTGAATAGATTGAGCCTGTAATTCAAAGGTCTAGTCTTGTCATGTACTCTGCCATACTGGTTCAGCACAGGCATGTGTACCTATTAAGGGTACAATTGTTTGTGGAGTACTTAATAATTTACACATTTGAACTGAACTAAGTTTATTGCTTTATTGAATATATATATGTATGTGTACAGAAATATACATACAGTTTTACAATTTATTGGGGAGCTAAAAACACATCTGCAGTAAGTTGAAAACATGTATACTAGTTTTGAAATTTATAAGAATCTTTACAAAAAACTCATTCATGTAATTTAATTTTGTAAAGATAAATTATGATAAGAAAGTTCTAAAAATAGCAAATATATTCAGATAATTTACTGAGTAAAAGAATATTAGAACTTTTGCAAAAGGATTTTTTCCCCTTTTCTTTCAATAAAAAGCAAATATTACTGACTAGCAGTAGGACAGAAGTGGATGGTCTTGTTTTTGATCGAAATTAAATATTATAAGTATAATTTGATAGATGCACAATGTGAACATGAAAACATTCAAATGAGATAAAACAACTAGCGATAATTAATAAATCATGTGCAGTCCGACATACAGAAAGGAGTGTGAAAATAAGATAGAATAAATAAAAAATACCTACAAAGAACTAAAAGCAAATCAGAAATTCCAAATGAATTAAACAAAAGGCAGTGTCTTCAGAAAAAATAACCAAGGGCAGACATATGACAATAGGAGAAAGAACCAGTTTGACTTACACAGGCTTGGGAATGTAAATATTAAAACAATAGTGATGAAATAAATTTGGGTTATATTATCTCAAATTTCCCTCCTTCACAGAATAAAACTAGAATGTCCGTTTATTAATTACAAGAAAATGCATGAATTTTAAATTAGTGGCCTTATCATATTCACATATACATAATCTATTAAATTATTTATGTAAATTTTATATAATAAAATATTGATATAAATAATATAAATAATGAATAATAAATCATCATCATCATCATCATCGTTTAACGTCCGCTTTCCATGCTAGCATGGGTTGGACGATTTGACTGAGGACTGGTGAAACCGGATGGCAACACCAGGCTCCATGCAAAATGCATCTTTTACTTCATCTAAACTTGATCAACAAAAAAAGAGCTAAACTAGCAACTATTTAAAATGTTTAATGCAATGTGCAATGTATTCACGCATAATATACAGTTCTTCAGAATATAAAACAAAAATGGTACTAAAATGTGTTAAGCTCACTTAAGATTCTTTTCAATTTCTGAATAAACTCCTTCCATTAGCTATTTTTTAACATCTGTAAGCACATTTTTTTTTAACATTATCATTATATCTGAAATCAGTTCACACTTGCCATTTGTTCTGCTCACTAAAAGTGACATACATTTCTTTTTTAAAAATTTCATTATCATTTTATTGGCTATTAAATTGTACAAAGAAAATGTCTTTACTCTTTACATGTCTTACTAAGAAAATTATGGAGGAAAAGTGTTTCCGGGTCAGAATGGTCAGTTTCAAAGTAGGTATTTGACAATTGGACAATCTTTATTGAGAACTGCTATGAAACCCTAACCCTAACATTCATAGAGATGAATTGAAACCTTTATTAAAAAACATGTCAACTACAACATACTAAAATCCAATTGTATATTTCAATAAAAATGTTTTTGTTGTTTATTCTAAACACTATCTTTGCTCAAAGTCCACAGCTCTCTCTCTCTCTCTCTCTCTCTCTCTCTCTCTCTCTCTCTCCAACCCCCTTCTCTTCTTTTTCTTGTTTTGATCTTTCAACTTAGATTCACTATTTTGAGTTTCTATCAACCAGCTAAGTTACAGTAACTTTCATTGTCATTGCAATAGCAATTATAATTTTAAAGAAGTGAAAAGGATCTTGTTTGCATGAAAACACTAACAAATCGAAGTACTTCCACATTTCACTATTTTATAGATTTTGATTCTTAAGTCCAACATATGGTGTTTCTTTAGTATTAGAATTTGTACACACACACACACACACACACACACACACACACACACACACACACACACACACATTCAGAGGTTGTAGCCAATGTTTATTTTTATGAAGGAGTAACAATGAGATGCATATCATGTGCATGAATTTACATTTTATTGGATTCATTCATTTAATGTTTTTTTTTTCATGCTACCAAAGGTTTGGACAGGAACTGAAATAGGATTTAACAGCTGGGTGCTCTTCCTTTCGCCACAGGACTTCATAAGCACAGTGACAGGTCATAATATTTAAAAAAAAAATCAACATCACTACTGTTTCATTGAGGCAATGACAAATGTGGAATATAAACATTCTCACATATTCACAAACATAATACACAAAAACACACACACACACACACACACACAATACAATTCCTCACAAGGCCTCAGCCTGGGGCTATAGTAAAAGACAGTTAAGGTGCTGTATAGTTGGACTGAACATGAAACCACAAGGTTGCAAAGCAAACTTCTAAACCATATGGCCATGCTTGTATCCAAATATTATTTGAAGCAGCAGACAGTGAATACAGTAAATAATTATTGTTTATATTTTGGATTGGATCTGTGCAATATAGGTGCAGGCATAGCTGTTTGGTTAAGAAGTTTGCTTCCCAACCACATGGTTTCAAGTTCGGTCCCAATGTGTGGCAACTTGGGCAAGTATCTCCTACTATAGCTTCAAGCTAATCAAAACTTTGTGAGTAGATTTGATCAATAGGAACTAAAGGAAGCTCATCGTGTGTGTGTGTGTGTGTGTGTGTGTGTGTGTGTATCTCTCTCTCTCTCTCTCTCCTTTTGACATTGCACAACAGTTGTAAATATGTATCACTGTCAAACAGGCAGTGCCTCTTTTTGATTCTCCATGGAAACATGTTTGGCTATCGAAAAATATTAATTTGCTTGGAAACAGGTAGGAGCTGATGACAGGAAGGGACATCTAGCCATAGAAAATGTGATTCAATGAATTTTATGATCCACAAAAGCATAGAAAAGTGGATATCAAGGAAGAGGAGGGGAAAGTTGTTCTACTTAAATGTATTTAGTTTTACTGCTGTAAATTATTTTAAAAGTTTAAGAATATGACAGAACTGTCCATGAAATTTTAGTTTTTCAATTGCCTTGTTCTTAGAAACAGCCAAAATGACAATCATCTTTCCTAATTATAAAATCATTTTAGACAACATTATTTACATTTGATGGATATTTGTCCTCATCTTGTTTATTGTTAACATGTTTCAGCTGATACACCCTCCAGCCTTCATCAGGTGTCTTGGGGAAATTTCAAACCTGTGTTCTCATTCCTAAAGTATTTTTCAATGTTGTTGTTATTATTATTATTATTATTATTATTCAGGTCACTGCCTGGAATTGAACTCGGAATCTTGGGGTTAGTAGCCCACGCTCTTAACAAATGTAATTTTATTGCACTTCAGTCTCCACTCAAACTCCGTAGTAAATCAGTAATGGTAGAGAGATACTTACTTAACTGGCTACATAGAAAGAAAGTAAGAACATAGATGCCAAACCCATTAACACACCAACTTGGGTTTTTAAAAATAGTAACAATACTGTTGCCATCCCTATTAATTAAACAACTGTGATGATTGACGCTAGCTAGAAAAAGCAGAACACACACACATTATAACAGTATGCTATTGTACATACACAATCTTGCTTCCAATTCAAACAGAACATGCTTTGAAAAAGTTGACTCTCCAACCTACCATTGATAATTTGTTTCTAAATATCCCACCCTTCCACCCACTTTTTACTTAATAGATTCCATGCAAACAAAATCTAGCTTTTAAGAACATCATAAGCGCTACTAAATTGTATGTCAAGACTGTGCATCAACAAGCTTTCATTTGCTATATGCCCATGGGCAATTATGGAGTGAATTTTAGGGCTTATAAATCTAATATTTTTCTATCCTTCCTTAATACCGATTCCCATATGCTATTCATATCTGCACTCGGGCTGCTTAGGAGGTTGTTGTGTCCTAGCATATGTGCTGCTTCTTTTAGGTTTCGTATTTTCCAGTGGTGTTTTCTGTCTATTATTTTAACTTCATCCCACAGAGGGAGGTGGTCTCCATTTTTCCATACATGATCAGCTATACCTGATTTATCAATATCTCCTCATGTCACGGCTTTGCCATGTTCGTCTACCCTTATTTTGAGTGGGTGGCATGTTTTGCCTTTGTGTAACCTACCACAGCTGTCTTTGGTCATATTCTCTTCTATTGGTGGTTTTACTCGAAGGAGATATTTGCAAAGTGTTGTATTAATCTTGAATATTGTCCTGATGTCATATGGGCCGCATATTTTTTGTATCTTTTCAGAGAGGCCTTTCACATAGGGTAGACAGACTGTGGACAGTTTTTTTTATTTCATCCTCTCTTTTCTTCATAATTAGAGTGGATAGTACGAAGAAAAGAGAGGATGAAACCAATAAACTGTCCACACAGATCTATTTTATATATAAGAATCTGTAGAAAAGGCATATATCTGTAGAAAAGGCGTAGGTAGAAACTCTATAAGATGTACCCAGTGTAAGCTATGGACACATAAGAGATGCAGCAATATCAAAGGAAGGCTAACTAGCAAGATAGTTTTTGTATGTGGCAGATGTTTAGGAGCAATAAACACTGAAAATGTGCAGAAAACAACTATTGCCACATTCCAGGGAGAAAAACTAAAAGTAGTTGATAGCTTCCGTTACCTATGTGACCAAGTCAGTAGCGGGTGAGGTTGCACTGAAAGTGTAGCTGCTAGAATAAGAATAGCCTGGGCAAAGTTCACAGAGCTCTTACCTCTGCTGGTAACAAAGAGCCTCTCGCTCAGAATAAAAGGCAGAGTGTATGACGCATGTGTACGAACAGCCATGCTACATGGCAGTGAAACATGGGCCATGACTGCTGAGGACATGCGTAAGCTCACAAGGAATGAAGCCAGTATGCTCCAATGGATGTGTAATGTCAGTGTGCATACCTGACAGAGTGTAAGTACCTTGAGAGAAAAGTTGGACCTAAGAAGCATCAGTTGTGGTGTGCAAGAGAGATGATTGCCCTGGTATGGTCATGTGGCGAGAATGGATGAGGATAGCTGCGTGAAAAAGTGCCACACCCTAGCGGTTGAGGGAACCTGTGGAAGAGGTAGACCCAGGAAGACCTGGTATGAGGTTGTAAAGCACGACCTTCGAACATTAGACCTCACCGAGGCAATGACTTGTGACCGAGACCTTTGGAAATATGCAGTGCGTGAGAAGACCCGGCAAGCCAAGTGAGACCATAATCCAAGGCCTCTGCCAGGGATGTAGCCAGCCTACTTATGCGAACCTTTCCTTCATTGGACACTAAACTCTGCTTGCGAAGACCTGTTGAGGCAAGTGAAATCAAAATCGAACCAAATTCAAAGACTGGCACCCATGCCAACCTCTCCTTCATTGGACACTAAACTTGGCTTGCGAAGACCTGTTGGGGCAAGTGAAATCGAAATCGTGATTGAACCAAATTCAATGACTTGGTACCTGTGCCAGTGGAGCGCTAAGAGCACCGACCAAGCGTGATCATTGCCAGAGCAGCTGTCTGGCTCCCGCGCCAGTGGCATATAAATAGCACCATTTGAGCCTGATCGTTACCAGCGTCGCCTTACTGGCACTTGTGCTGGTGGCACGTGAAAAGACATTCGAGCGAGGTCGTTGCCAGTGCCGCTGGACTGGCTCCTGTGCAGGTGGCACGTAAAAAACACCATTTTGAGCGTGGCTATTGCCAGTACTGGTCCTCGTGCCAGTGGTACGTAAAAGCACCCACTACACTCTCAGAGTGGTTGACGTTAGGAAGGGCATCCAGCTGTAGAAACTCTGCCCGATCAGATTGGAGCCTGGTGCAGCTATCTGGTTCGCCAGTCTTCAGTCAAATCGTCCAACCTATGCTAGCATGGAAGGCAGATGTTAAACGATAATGATGATGATGATGAAGATGATGACGATTAGATTAATTTTAGTTCTAGTGATACATGTATACAGAAATAGACAAATGTAATTTTATTGCACTTCAGTCTCCACTCAAACTCCGTAGTAAATCAGTAATGGTAGAGAGATACTTACTTAACTGGCTACATAGAAAGAAAGTAAGAACATAGATGCCAAACCCATTAACACACCAGCTTGGGTTTTTAAAAATAGTAACAATACTGTTGCCATCCCTATTAATTAAACAACTGTGATGATTGACGCTAGCTAGAAAAAGCAGAACACACACACATTATAACAATATGCTATTGTACATACACAATCTTGCTTCCAATTCAAACAGAACATGCTTTGAAAAAGTTGACTCTCCAACCTACCATTGATAATTTGTTTCTAAATATCCCACCCTTCCACCCACTTTTTACTTAATAGATTCCATGCAAACAAAATCTAGCTTTTAAGAACATCATAAGCGCTACTAAATTGTATGTCAAGA
>NC_142933.1:57440518-57450518 GCF_046866305.1 Octopus bimaculoides | reverse complement strand
TGTTGCTGCACCTCTTATGTGTCCATAGCTTGCACCGGGTACATCTTATAGAGTTACTACCTACTCCTTTTCTACATACTGAGCAGGGCCATCTACCTGAAGGGGTTTGTGTTTTATCTACCTTCCTACTTATTAGGATTTTGGTTTTAGCTAGGTTGACTCTAAGGCCCTTCAATTCTAGACCTTGCTTCCACACCTGAAACTTCTCCTCTAGTTCTGATAGTGACTCCGCAATTAGGGCAAGGTCATCAGCATAGAGGAGCTCCCAGGGGCAACCTGTCTTGAACTCCTCTGTGATTGCCTGGAGGACTATGGTAAATAATAGGGGGCTGAGGACGGAACCTTGGTGGACCCCTACCTCTACCCGGAATTCATTGCTGTACTCATTTCCAACCCTCACCTTACTGGCAGCATCTCTGTACATGGCTCGCACAGCTCTCACTAACCATTCTTCTATCCCAAGTTTCCTCATTGACCACCAGATAAGGGATCGGGGGACCCTGTCAAAGGCTTTCTCCATGTCAACGAAAGCCAGGTACAGAGGTTTATCCTTAGCTAGGTATTTCTCTTGCAACTGTCTCACTAGAAATAAGGCATCAGTAGTGCTTTTACCTGGCACGAACCCAAACTGCATCTCATCTAAATTGATTCGCTCCCTAATTAGTTGGGCTATGACCCTCTCTGTAACTTTCATAACCTGATCTAACAGCTTGATGCCTCTGTAATTATTTGTATCTAAAGCGTCCCCTTTACCTTTGTAGCAGTTGACTATGATGCTGCTACACCAGTCATAGGGTATGACTCCTTCGTGTATCACCTGGTTCGTAATACGGGTGACTAGGCTATAGCCAACACTGCCAGATATTTTGAGCATCTCTGCAGTGATTCCTGATGGGCCGGGGGCTTTCCCGGTCTTCATACTCTTAATTGCTTTATCTACCCTGGTACTATCAACTCGGATAGCTGGTCCCTCTATTGGGTCGACATAAGGCAGGCTCTCTTTCTCCCATTCATTCTCTTTATTAAGCAATCTATCGTAGTGGCATCTCCAGACCTCTTTCTTTGCATCCTCATTTAATGCAAGCGTACCATCATCCATGCGAACACATTTCTCTCCTACAACATCACTATTCTCTCTCCTACACTGTCTTGCAACACGAAATACCTCGAGTCTTTGGTCCTCACGGCGCAGAACATTGGCAAATCTTTCCTTATCTGCTTCCCCTCTGGCTAAATAAACCTGTCGCCTAGCCTCCCTTCTGGCACATTGGTACAATTCCCTGCTACCACCGTTCTTCCAGTCCTTCCAAGCCTGTTTCTTTTGTCTAATAGCCCTGTCTACCTCCTTGTTCCACCACCACGTTACTCTGGGTTGGGAGGGGACCTTACACCACCCACAAATCTGGTCGGTGGCTTTCAACAGGTTGTCCCGCAGAAATCTCCAATTGTCTTCCACGTTGTATGATGCTATATCCCCTTCTATTTCGTTAAATGCTTCAAGTAACTTGTCTCTAAGTCTCTGTCCGTTTGCAGGGTCTTTAAGCTTCCACACCCTTCTTCTCCAAGCCTGTCTAATTCTGGGCACCCATTTTGCCTTGATCCCAAAGTCGCTAACTACTAATCTATGTTGTGGGGTACATTCTTCGCCAGGGTAGGTTTTGGCATTTATAAGCCGCCCTCTTTCCCTATTTCTGGCGAGGATGTAGTCGATTTGGCTAGAGTGTCTGCCGGAGCGGTAGGTGACTAGGTGACTGGCAGGTTTCCTGAAGTTGGTATTGCAGACCATAAGATTGGTTGCATCACAGAACTCCAGCAGTCTGGTTCCCTCCTCGTTGCGGGAACCGAAGCCATAGCCTCCATGTATGCCATGGAAGCCCCCAGCACGACGTCCGACATGACCGTTGAAGTCTCCAGCCACAAAGAGAAGGTCCCTGTCACTCGTCGACGAGGTAGTTTGCAAGAGGGTGTCATAGAATTGGTCTTTCAGACCATCTGGTAGCCCAGGTTGAGGTGCATAGGCTGAGATGACAGTAGCTAATCTATGATGAAGCACTAGTCTGATCTTAAGTACTCTGTCACTTACTCTAACGACCTCGATTACCTTATCCACCCATTTCTCCGCTAGAAGTATTCCTACGCCCCCGACCCCGTCAGTGTTCCCTGCCCAGAAAATCTTGTACCTGTGTTCTTTGCCTGTGAGGAACCTTGCAGAACCTCCTCTCCATCTTACTTCCTGGATGCAGCACATATCTACGCATCTCCGTTCAAGCATCTCAACAATTTCACCAGATCTACCTTTCAGCGTGCCGACGTTGAGAGTGCCAATCCTAACAGTATGGGTGTTGGGGGTGTGGGCCTGTAGCCTGGGAAGGGGAAAAGCAGTGTCGTGTACCTGAAAAGAAAACTTGCAATTGGAAGAATTCATAAGCAAAACAGTACCTACAACCTGCAAACATTTCTCAACCTTAATGCGCTACCCAAAGGTAGGGGAGAGGATGGCCAAGGCCACTAGATGGGTTCCGGGAGACAGCCGAGGTTGACAGGATGACAGAGGAATGAACTTCCGGTGGAGGGGGCGGGATGACAGAGGAATGAACTTCCGGTGGAGGGGGTGGGATGACAGAGAAATGAACTTCCGGTGGAGGGGTGGGATGGCAGAGGAATGAACTTCCGGTGGAGGGGGTGGGATGACAGAGGAATGAACTTCCGGTGGAGGGGGTGGGATGACAGAGGAATGAACTTCCGGTGGAGGGGGTGGGATGACAGAGGAATGAACTTCTGGTGGAGGGGGTGGGATGACAGAGGAATGAACTTCCGGTGGAGGGGGCGGGAGGGCGGGTTACCGCCAGCGAGTAGATAGGGCTCTTAATTGTAGATTTTAAATATTTGAGAGACAACAATGCATAAATCGTAATTTTTAAAAGAGCAATGAATTCTGGTTTGAATAAATGCTAAAATGTGCTGGTTCCATTCAGATTTAAATTCAGGAGTAAATAAGATGGGATAAGGCATTTACAAATGTGATTTTTTTTTTTTTTACAGGCACAATCGTTTCTATTGCCTGATAATTAGTAAATCATTAATTCTTAGTATTATCATGAAAACGGCAATAGATATAACCATACATAGATACATACATACATATATATATATATATATATATATATATATATATATATTGTAAAGCTGAATTTGTGAGTGCGTGTGTGTGTGTGTTGCATCTATAGAAATCTACACTTTACAAGATAGCAATCTGGGAGTCGCACCAATGGATTCCTCATGGTCGAAAATGCCCGGAATCGGCCATTCATTATTTTTTTTATTGCTTCCTAAGACGTGAATTTTTGTATTAAAAATAATTTTAAACCATAACTTATAACAATTTTAAAGTCGGAGCATGAGTTAAGTCCCCTTCTAGCAACGGTGTAAAGAGAGGGAGTGAGATAACAGACTTTTAAAATTTCGTCTTTTTACTGAGTGATACACAATATAAAAATATAAACGACTGTTTCTCCACAACTAATTTCCAAATTTGCTGAATCTATTGCTCTACTCATAGCGACATATAGATGGTTGTGTGTGAACATGGGAGACAGCAGAAGTTACCAGAGCAAAAATTCTAAGTGTTCACTGTAGACACGGTCCTTTGCAAACGATCAGCTATTATTTTGTAAACAATGTTACAAAACTGTTCATGTTTTTGGCTTATATATATATATATATATATATATATATATATATATATATATATATATATGTGCTTTCGATGTAAATGGTTTTGTTATACGATGCCGTATTTTACAATCATGTAAATAATAATAATAATGGTACTTTTTATATAACATTAAAGTTTATGGCGTTCACCGTGCAATGACTAAGGAAAATAGTCTAATAACGAGGCATATAAGCACTCGATAGAAAAAAGGCTTTCCTATCCGTGTGTGAAGGTACCACAATTATTCATGTTAACAAAGGGATGTAGGTTTGCGTTCCACGCAGATGGGAAAGCCTTCTTTTTTCTGTCGAGGACTTATATGCTCTGTTATTACACTATTTTCGTTAGTCATTGCACGGTGAATGGCATAAGCTTTAATCTTACATAAAAATACCATCATTATTACTTACAGGATTGTAAAATACGGCACCGTATAATAAAGCCATTCGCACCGAAAGCATATATACATATATATATATGCTTACTATAGCTTCAGGCTGACCAAAATCGTGTGAGTGGATTTCGTACTCGGAAACTGAAAGAAGACTGTCGTATATATGTGTATATTTGTGTATGTGTGTGCCTGTGTCTTGTGTTTGTACCCCCACGATTCCTTGACAACTGATGTTGCTGTGTTTACATTCCTGTAACTTAGCGGTTTGGTAAAAGACTCTGACAGAATGAGTACTAGGCTTACAAAGAATAAATTCTGTGGTTGATTTCTTCGACCAACAACGGTGCTCCACCATGACTGCAGTCACATGACTGAAACAAGTAAAGCAATAAAAATCTATGTCATTTTAATCCCGAGCAAGGCCGGGGATCTCTGCTAGTATATATATATATATATATATATATATATATATATATATATATATATATATATATATATACATACACACATGTTCATATACATACATACATATACACGTGTATATATACATACACATATACACATATTAGTCAAAACCATAATAAAAACTCATGATTATTCTTCTTTAAAAATAAAAATTACAACTGAAAAACAAAAATCAAAAACTTGTATATTCTGGGGTAGGAGTAGTAAGAAAACCGAAAATTGAGAGTTCCTCAATATCTATTACTCAACATATACCTGGAGTGGAAGGGGAGAGTGCACATGTGTGTGCATGCACCGACACATCCATACTATACATTACATACTGATTAGACATCCACTGTGTGTGGGTTATACGTTTTTTTTTTTGGGGGGGGGTCCAGGCTGAACTATATATCAAGATGAAATTAAATGGCTTATACCATTGTTTGAAAGATATCTGCCCTGACTGAAAAATAATTAATCTCACTGTAAAAGTAACTGTAGTGTTATCATGAAGCAAAAGTGGGACAAAATAAGGAAATGAAAGTTGAATGGTCTTGCTTATTGCTATTTATAGTTTACGATATTACCACATCTTTCCATTTATTTACTTATTTATTTGGAGATAGAGAGTAATACACACACACACACACACACAAACGCACAGTTTAACTGTGTATCAAAATGAAATAATGACTATACTTGTTGTAAAAACAGTGGACAGTGTTAATTTATTAACTGAAAAAATCAAATCAAGTTACCTACACAGAAAAAGATAGAAAGAGACAGAAAGTTTATTTAATAATTTTCATGTTTTGTGAATGCATATCCATAGGAGAATGAGAAGACTATATATTACAATAAAATAGGATTCCTAACATTTTCCATGCATCAAGTCTTTTGAAAGTTCCTACGTTGTCAGGTCTCCCTACATTCCTTCTTCCAAAGTCCTCTCGACCTACCTCTACTATGTATCTTTTTTTTAAAGCATTCAATATTTGTTTGAAATTGTGTTGTTATGCAAAGATCTAATCTTATTTTGCTGAGCTAATCACTGAACTGCCTAGCTTCAACATTTAAGAGAGTTATTGAAATAAGACACTTAAGCAATCAATCAAGTAAAGACACTGAATAAAATTCGATATTAATTTTATGTAATCAGACTTGTTGGAGCATTAGAATATCACACTTTTAGGTTTCCTTCTAGCAAACTTACAAGAAATGGTAGGTTCATTTTAAACACTCAATGGTCAGTTATTTTCACTGAATACTCTTCACAACAATGACAAGGCCAAGTTGATGTCCTTGACAAACCACAAGACAAATCATAAACCCCTACAATTATAAATAGCTTCTATATGAAGTAACATAGTTCACTGCATGCAGTAAGAAACTGAAGCATTGTACAACCAATGCTTCATAAGTTTGCAACACTGAGCTGAAGTTATCTCAAAGGAGTATTTCTAATAGATAGGCTTTTCTATCAAAGTGAAAGAAAAGTATTTTACATTTGCTTAATGAAAAAAGAAAAGTAAGTGAAAAAGAAAATGCACACACACAAAGATACGCTTCAGCACTTCTTGCCTGCTATGCGAATAGGCACAACAGTCTAGTCTAGTCTCACATTCCAAACTACAATTTTCCAGAAATACTTATGCTGTTTCAACACCCTTATCTGATTTTTGTCCAAGCAAACTAAATACATTAAGTACACATACTGTTATGACTAATAAAATGAAAATACTTATAGTTGAAAAAATAGGTGGTTTCAATGAATTCATGCAACAACTTAAACTGATGTAGCAAGTAAGTATGAAAGAAGAAAAAACATCAAAATGAGACCTATTTTAATCCTGTAACCTGAAGACTGCTATAAAAATTCTTTTAACATAAAAAGTAAATTCAATAGTTACAAAAAATATTTGTTTCTGAAAGAGAAATGTGGTGCTGAGTGAGTGTCCATGTGTGAAAATGTCTTTGGAAAATGAATAGCTTGTTATAAATATTTATGATGTAACTTTTAGCAGTCATCAGTTGTCATTTAAAATATACATTTCTTTGGACCTAGAAGTATATTTTGACTGAAATATCGAACACTCTTTAGCACAATGTTACAAATGTACAAATTCCAAAGCCAAATATTAATAAAATAAAAAAAGCACACACATGCACTTCAAGACAATAAGTACCCAAGATAACAGCATATTTCATGTTCGTTCTATGCATTACTCTTTTACTTGTTTCAGTTATTTGACTGCGGCTATGCTGGGGCACCGCCTTTAGTCGAGCAAATCGACCCCAGGACTTATTCTTTGTAAGCCTAGTACTTATTCTATCGGTCTCTTTTGCCGAACCGCTAATGTTACGGGGACGTAAACACACCTGCATTGGTTGTCAAGCGAAGTTGGGGGGACAAACACAGACACACAAACATATACACACACATACATGTATATATATGTATATATATATATATATATATATATATATATACATATATACAATGGGCTTCTTTCAGTTTCCATCTACCGAATCCACTCACAAGGCTTTGATCAGCCCAAGGCTATAGTAGAAAGCACTTGCCCAAGGTGCCACGCAGTGGGAATGAACCCAGAACCATGTGGTTGGTAAGCAAGCTACTTACCACACAGCCACTCCTGCGCCTATGGTATTTTGGGGGCTAAAGTTGGACATCACTTCCCGTGTAATTTTGTAAACAGAGTCCATTCAACCAACCTAGCAGTTTGAAACAAGAATGTAATTTAGCATTTGTAGAATGACAATTTAAAAGTGAAGATTTTAAACTGAGAAATAAAATTTCCAGTTGCCGACACAAAGAAACATGTTACATTTTTTTGTTGCTTTTTTTCTATATCATCTATTTAAATATAAATTTCATGGCATGCTGTCTGTATAACAAGATGTCCATCCAACTTGATGTAAACCCCCCCACCCCATTTCAACCAGGCATGGTTGTATGGTCGTTTTTTTCAGGTTCATTCCTATGGTGTGGTACCATGTGCAAGTTCATCTGCATTAGCCTCAAGTTGATCAATAACTTTCGAACATAATTAGTAGGCAGAAACTGTAAAAAGTCCATCACACACACACACAGTGTAGGTAGGGCCATATTTTACACCAGCCATAAAAACATATCCTGTCATTGAACTGTTTGTTGTTCAAATGGCTGCGATAATACATATGTTACTTGCAAATAAGTGAGGATTGGCAACAGGAAAGGCATCCAAACGTTCTTTTTATTCTTTAACTTGTTTCAGTCATTTGACTGCAACCATGCTGGAGCACCACCTTTAGTTGAACAAATTGACCCCAGGACTTATTCTTTGCAAGCCTAGTACTTATTCTATCAGTCTCTTTTGCCAAAACGCTAAGTTATAGGGACATACACACACCAGCATCGGTTGTCAAATGATAGTGGGTGGACAAACACACACACACACACACACACACACATACACGAATGGCTTCTTTCAGTTTCTGTCTACCAAATCCACTCACAAGGTTCTGGTCAGCCCAAGGCTATAGTAGAAGACACTTGCCCAAGGTGCCATGCAGTGGGACTAAACCCGGAAAGCATGTGGTTGGTAAGCAAGCTACTTTATTTCATTTCAATTTGCCATAAAGGCAGTACACAGAGAGTAGCTACGGGCTGGACAAAAACATTAATAAGATGAGATGAATGATGATTAATATGGTATTAATGGGAGAAGACAGGAGCCGCCCGCCTAACTCTGCTTCTCTAAATCATTGTTCTTTTATAAATTTATACATAAATTTACAATTTGAGGCTATAAACCTCTTACTTTACAATTTCAATTTATAATGTCTTTGAAATGAAGCACTTGCCTCTTACACTTTTCTTTTTATGGGCCACAAGCCCTTTCAATATGAGGCACTCGTCCTCTTACATTTTACCGCCCGACCAGACTCCGTGCTTCACTTAAGTACCTCGCTGGTTCTTCATCGGGCATCTTCAGTAAAAAGTGGAATGTGTCTTTGGGGAAGGAGTTCATCACCCTGCACAAGTCTGTCTCCCACACAACCACCGCAGTCACCTGAGGAGGACAGCGAGGGTCCTTGGTACAGGTGAGGATCCCTCTCGTCTGACCCTTCCTTGCAAACTTTTTAACAAAATTTTCAACGACCCCTCCCTTGTGAAAGTGGACTACAAATTCCTCCTCCTCATAGGTCGAGGCCTCAGTTTCTACTGTCAGTGGCACAATTCCCACCAACGGGCCTTCCTCCGCTCGTGGCACAATTCCCACCAACGGGCCTTCCTCCATTCATGGCACAATTCCCACCAACGGAGCTTCGGGACAGCAGCATAGTCGAGATGGTATGTTTTCTTCTCTTACTCTTGATTTTTGCAAACATCTTCAAAATGTCTTTCTAAAACTAAATTCCATTATGCAGCTAAGGAGTACATTTTCATTGTACATTCTGTGGTGTTCTCACTACATGAATAAATGGAGCTTGTACGAGACATATGTACTGCTATAACCTATTGAATTTTTGTTGATTATCTTCAAATATATACATATATATATATATATATATACACATATATATATATACACATATATATATACACATATATATATACACACATATATATATACATATATATACATATATATATTCCTTTATTTATTTATGGGTTTCAGCCAAGTGGCTGTGATCATGCTGGAGCATCACCGTGATTTTCCGTTTTTATGCTGTGCTCTCTTCACGTTCCTTGCATGGCTCTTCTCCTCCACCTGATATAGTCTAATCAATAGTTTTGATGGCACATCTGGTGTATAAGAGAATTTGACATCGCTGTCCTAAACTGTGTCTCATTTGGAGCCATTGGTTCGTCTGGTATCATGGAGAGGAAAGCATCGAGTTTTGTCTTGAAGACCTCCACATCCATGTCTTGCAGGTCTCTCAAATGTTTTGGCAGGGCATTGAAGAGCTGAGGGCCTCTGAAACCGAGGTTGTTGCAGTATCTCGTTCTTATGTGAGATGCACCTTTGGCACCATGTGAGATGCATCTTTGGCACCATGCAGTGGTGACCCATGCGGGCATTCCTGTAGTACTTGATGCCAAAGTTTGTCACCGGTCCTTCCAGTATTTTCCATATGTATATTATTACATATCTCTCTGCGCTCCAGGGAGTAGAGACTTAGTGCCTTCAGTCGCTCCCTGTAGTTCATCTGTTGGACTATGGCGATCTTTTTTGTATAGTGACGCTGAATTGCCTCGAGTTCTGCTGTCCGCTTGACACTGTGTGGTGACCACAACTGAGAGCAATAGTCTAGGCGGCTCAGAACAAATGTCTTCCATAGAGTCAACATGACTTTTTGATCCCTTGTACGGAATGTCCTCAGTATCCACCCTGCCAGTTGTCTGCACTTTGCTGTCAACTTGACAATGTGCATGTGAA
>NC_142933.1:57373018-57435518 GCF_046866305.1 Octopus bimaculoides | reverse complement strand
TTTTCCACATGCAAGGAAATTCTGGAAAAGTATTTGTAATGGTTTTGTGAGAGTTTTCTTGCATAACTTTAAAAGAATAGCCAGAAATCCATCTGTGCCCATTGCCAAGTCAAAGTTTATCTCATCCATGGCTATGACATCCACTTCCTTTATGTTGAAATAATAAATGGCTGCCTCTTTTGAGCAGATCTGCAGTGTTGAAGAACTCATCAGGTTTGCTTTTTTACATATCTCCCAGTGGGAAAGTGAAAACACTTTCGCACTGCTTATTTAGTATTCTGCTTAACCTCACAGAGTCTTCAAATAGAGGCCCTATCATGTAGTGCACTGCAGCAGAACTCTAAAGCTTGCTGCAAATTTGTAGCAGGTTTTAGGGTCCTTTTTATATATTTTTTACTGCCTTAGTTTCTCTTCCTTCTCTTTCTTTTTTATAGGAGAGTTTGAGTTTATTTTTGATCTCTAAAAGTGCCTTTTTTTTTTTTTTTTTTTTAGGTAGGACTTCTCACTGCTGTTTATTAACATGATTTGAGATCCTTATTCTCCACCTCATAAGGACTCTGCTGTCTTGAGGAATAAGGTTTTTGTGTGTATTGGCATTCTTCTCTGGGACAAATCTAATGCATATGGCTTACATTATTGATACAAGTTCTTTGAGTTCCAGGTCAATGTCTTGCATAGAGAAACTTTTAAGCTAATTTGCTTCAGGATCTGTTTTTCAACTGATTTCCAGTCAGCCTTGTGGAAGTTCATACTGAATAATGTGTTATCTGTTTGGGGTGCTATCTGTGTGGAATAGCTCTTAAATTAGTTTGGGGCCATACTATTATATTATATTATGTTCTATTATATTATGGTCAGAGACAATTGTCAGCAATACTGTCACACTGTATTAATACATTTGTCTAGTATTATTTCTACTCTAGCCACAAGGCCTGAAATTTTGGGGGAGGAGGCCAATCAATTAGATTGACCCCAGTACGAAATTGCTACTTAATTTATCAACCCCGAAAGGATGAAAGGCAAAGTCAACCTCAGCTGAATTTGAACTCAGAATGTAAAGACAAGCAAATACCGCTAAGCATTTCACCCGGCGTGCTAACGTTTCTGTCTAGTATTATGTCACCCATCATAAGTACATTAATACATTTATCATTTGAAGCCTTGAGGGATTAGGTGGACAATATGTACACATTGCTTTAAATGCACTATGGGTGTGTCACAGACCAAGTTTGAATGAGACAACAGGGTTAAGGTTGTGACATCTTCACAAATATACATCAGAACTCCACCAAGACTTCTTTCTCTTGTTTGTAGACAACACAGCAAACATTTGTATGTGTATCTCCATTTATGTCTGAAGATAGATATGTTTCTGTAAGTTCTTGCTATGCATAGTGGTTGATAGCATGCAAACCGATCCCTCAGAAACATAATTTTACCTTTGCAGTTGAATTGTAAGAGGCCTCTGATATTTAACAGTAAAATTGGTGTGATGTTTGACTCCCTGGCAATGGTGGCTATCCTGAGTCTATTATTTGTAGCGATCTGGTGTGTGGGTGTGCATGGCTTAGTTTCATTAACCATGATAGCTGTTACGTTATCTTTTATGCCACTCATAAAAAAAATTGTTCAACTTCTGCAGATTGCACTGCATGTGTAATGCTTTTTGGTGGTGATCTTTACTACAGATGTATTGTGAATTACGGGCTTCTTTGAGTATGCTTTTGCTCTACTTTGTTGGTTGGGTGGGGATTGGTTAATATCTTGAGTTGCACTTTTCTTGAGCTTTGAATGTGCAAAATGGCAATTTGGCCCCATCTCTCCATACCACCAGTCACCTCTAGTGTAAGAACTTGCAGGTGATTCATGTTTCATGTACTATTTTCCTGTTACTTTATATCCATTTTTCCATGCTAGCATGAGTTAGATGAATATATTATTGGGGTATTATTTTACAGCCAGATTCTTTTCCTGTCAATAACACCCACACAATTTCAAAGGTGGAAAAGTAAGAAAAAACTCATTGACAGGGGAACTGAAAGCAACATTACCACCCAAAGCTGAGTGATTTTCAGAGAGGTGCTAAAGACAAACATGCAGACATACATACGCATGTGTGCATGTGTACATATGCAGACACAACAGGCTGCTTTCAGCTTCTCTTTGCCAAATCATTTGCACGGCTTTGATCAGGCCATGGCTGCAGTAGAAGACACCTTCCTACGATGCCATGCAGAGAACAAAAAAATGTTGATTTGCTTCCAGAAACAGAAGCACTTCCCCATTCATAGTTTTGTAAATAATATGGAGGAAGTTATACTGAAATAAGAATTAATATAATCCAAAATTAATCTGTAAAGTGATTGGCATAAGAAAGGACATAAAGCTGTAGAAACCATGCCAAAATTAACACTGGAGCTCGTTACGGTTGAGGCTTGCTAGATCCTGTAAAACCATCCAATCTATGCCAATATGGAAAACAAGTTAGATGATGATGATGATGATGATGATGATGAAGAAGAATCTGACCACACAACATGTAGCAATAGTTCTTAAATGTCCATAGCTACATAATTTAAGCAAACCAAAAGGTATGTTATATTTAAAATCAATTATACAACTGTAAGAGTCTTAAAGGAAAGTTCTTTATTCCTTAACTTGCAAACATTTGTTTTCTTTCTAACTTTGAGATAACTGTCAAAATTACAAGTTTTTGATATCATGCACAGAAAATATAATTTTAATAGGAATTGACAAATCAAATGTTTTAAATATTTCTAAAATTGATTTTTTAAAATTTCTATTTGCATTCTGCCATAAAAATATAATTAACTTTGATATTTGATGAATCATATTCTAATGAGTGTATTTTAAAGGTCACTTTCTAGCAAGCCATGTCCATGTTTGAGAATAATATGACCATTGCAAAAATCTACCACTCCTATAAATCTGAGTGCCTATTTAGAACACAAATACTTTCAATAAAAAAGGTCAATTTATGCAAATTATATCTGAAAGAAAACTTGCTTATACTAAGCAAAAAATAAATAAATTATACTTTCGTATATTTACAGTATAACCCTAAAGATTTTAGTTGTAAAACCTCAAATATATTTTTAACATACTTGGGAAAACTGAGAATCAACTAATTAGACATTGTTTAAAAAGAAAAGAATAAAGAAATTTTGATCCAAATCCTACAAGCATTTTTAAGTACCCCCATCACGCAAACACTATTTTACATTCATTTTTCCATACTGACATCAGTTAACTGGGTCTTGTCACTCATTGCAGTCTGTGTCATCTCACAAACACAGTAATATAGAGAACAAAGAATAGATCAACTCTGTTGTTGTATATATCTTACAGAGTTGATTATGAGCATTTTACTGTGCCATTGGCACTAGAGAGACATTTCCATGCATTCATAAAATACATTTATCATTGTTTCACCTGATTGACTAAAAGGGGTCAAGCAGATTGAGAATATTAAGACAGGTTAGTTTTATGATCAAGACTAAACAGAACTTTCTAAAACAACTCCAATTTATTATGAGCCACAGCTGCCACCAACAGGTTGTAAAAGCTGAGATGTTTCTTCATGTTCAGAATATGTTATGTTTATGCATATGCGCACACATATGGGAACATGTTACAAACTTGTAAACAGCATTTAATAAGTTTTTGTCTCAAGGAATGACTTACAAATTTAAAGAAAATAAACTTAACCTTATGAATAATAATAAAAAAGCCTTTCTATTTGTTAATCTAACTTTAATAAAAAAGGAAATTGATGAAACTATAAAAATATATATATTTTTTTAAAAAACCCAGTTTGATACAGTTCCCCTTCTTCAATGCAAGTAGTTTCTGCCTTAGCTGCTGCAAAACACCAGGGAAATTGCATTCAGTTTACATCCAAGATTATCATCATAACAGTATGCTAAAAAGTGAAAAAAAGAAAAAACACAAAGTAATTGCCATTTTAATAATGTGTCTTTTCCAAGTCCCAGAAGAAATGACAGTGAGTAAGCTACTACTTAACATACTGGTTCATAGGACATGACTTAATAATCAATCAGTAAATGGATTGTTTCATTGCTTCTCTGGGTAAGGTAACTATACTTGCTGTAAGTTTACCTAGCAGGAAAATAAGCACCAGGGAAAGTTACTTCTAATAACAAACTGAGTGTGGGGGCATTCTTGAAATGGCTGTGCAGGTCTTAGAGGTATAAGACGACTTTTCATAAATTTCAATTCCACTCTAGATGCTTTAGTGTGCGTTGTGTGGTATAAGAAGCACTATACTTAATTCTACACATTATAATTCATTTAGAAGTACAAAGGTGGTACCAAATAGTTTGAGTTAGTACATCTAACAGATCAGTCTTGTATTCAAGTTTTGGCACAAGTCTAACAAGTTCAGAGAAGGGGATAAGTTGATTACATTGACTCCAGTGCTCAATTAGTACTTATTTTATCTACCCCAAAATGCTGGAAAGAAAGTTAACCTCAGCAGAACTTGAACTCAAAACATAAAGATGGATGAAATGTTGCTAAGTGTTTTGCCCAGTATGCTAATGATTCTGCCAGCTTGCCATCCTGTATTCACTAATTGTTAAGAAACCAGAGCTAAGTACCAGCACTTAAAGCCCTTAAGGATTAAGATACATTTACAATGAAGCCTTATGATTTGTGACAGCATGTTGTGATGTCAACAAGCAAAACCAAGAATGTATTCATCAAACTGCATTACAAAAAAGAAAACAGTAAAATTAAGGGCTATAAAAATAAACCAGAAAGAGTGCTTTTCCATTCAAAGCAGTAACCACCAATACTTAAAGAAATGCACATATGAGGTAAAATATCTACTGTAAGGCTTTAAGCTCATAAAACTTTGACTTTAGATTAGACTGCAACAAATTGAGGAGGAAATAGAGGTTAAAAAGAGGATGTAAAATATAAAAATTATTAGAAATGGGAATCAAATGTGAAAATATTATCAAGGGGCTAGCAGAAAACTGCTTGGAGGTGGTCTTTCTGCTAGTTGTGCTAATGAATTTTGAAGTATGTATCTGTTCTTTAAATTATGCAAATGTGTGCTGAGAACAGTACACCTTGTGTTATTTAAATTGCTTTTCTTATCATTTGTATGTGCAACTTAAAATATTTAGTTGATGTGTCTGAACTTGTTAGACTTGTGCCAAAACTTGAATACAAGACACATCAACTAAATATTTTAAGTTGCACATACAAATGATAAGAAAAGCAATTTAAATAACACAATGTGTACTGTTCTCAGCACACATTTGCATAATTTAAAGAACAGATACATACTTCAAAATTCATTAGCACAACTAGCAGAAAGACCACCTCCAAGCAGTTTTCTGCTAGCCCCTTGATAATATTTTCACATTTGATTCCCATTTCTAATAATTTTTATATTTTACATCTAATTATTTCTTTGTATAATAGTGCTTACTTTCTTAGTAAATACTACTTTCATTATTTTATCACAGCCATAATCTCTCTTTTTTAAACAAACATCATGGTAGTCCAACAACAGAGGGAGAAGCAGTTTATCAAGTTTTACC
Organism: Octopus bimaculoides; assembly: GCF_046866305.1. Classification (NCBI taxonomy): domain Eukaryota; kingdom Metazoa; phylum Mollusca; class Cephalopoda; order Octopoda; family Octopodidae; genus Octopus; species Octopus bimaculoides. The sequence continues at coordinate 57,429,924 of NC_142933.1, read as the reverse complement.
TTCCCCTCAAAGCAACATAGAGATTTCAATTCAGCAGCCCATCTCTAAGCTTTGCAGTGTGTGTGTGTGTGTGAGAGAGAGAGAGAAAGAGAACATTGCAAACAATGAATGAAATAAACATGAAATGAAAAATTTGGATAAGTAAAGGGCATTCCTACATCCCCGACTTTGTCGTCTCATAAGAACCAGAAAAATGGATACTTTTTAATAAAATTTTCTACAAACACAGCTTAGATGTTGTGGCTTCAGAGTATATAGGGATTTATGGGAAAGAATTTTTGCAAGGGGATGGAGAGAGGAGTTTTCAGAAAATTTACCCGATCTGACTTTTTTCCCTCATAACTTCCAGGAAGATGGGTATCATTTTATGAAAATTTATACAAATCCCTTTCAAACAGCATTAGATTATGATTATAAAGAAATTTGTGAGGTAAATTTTTTCGGGGATTTCACCCCCTTTTTTCAAGCTGCAGCCTTCAAAATGATGGGGTGGGGGCGGTTTCTTTGTACAAAACATTTTAAAAACTCTCTTTTTTACACACCCCTCTCTCATCATCCCACTCTGGACCTATTTTGGCCATTTTTCTTTTGCACTTCAAAACCATGGGAAGAGCATTTTCAGTAAAAAAAATTTTTTAATTGTTAATATTTTCAAAGAGGAAAAATGATTTAAGGGCGATTTGGATGCTGTTTCTAGCACATCCAAAGACAACCCTCCTCGTTTCTTTATCACTCTCGCATGTATTGTTTTTCAAAATTTTTTCCCCATAAATACATTTATATGCTATGAAAAATAAAATTTGAGAAATTATGAATTTTTTGCCCCCAATTGTTTCTGTTTAGAAATTAAAATATTGGAGAGCCTGAGAAGGTCATTGCTGGCATTTATCCAGTGATTTAAAAAAATTATGGAGATGTACTTGCATAGCAAGCGACTTGATCTGAGATCATGTGCTGAAATAAAAACAATTGCAGCATGGAAGATATTTGTAAACCATTCAAGAACACACAAATACCATTAGTTTCACTTCAACATTAAAACTTCATTTGTGTCAAAATATTTCTGTCACTTTGAAACCGTGACCTGTTCACTGACAAAACTTCACAAAAGTGATGCAGCACAAAGTTTTGTCAGTGAACAGCATGCACACACACAAACTGCCTTTCATTTGTGTGTATGCATATCTATGTGTATGTGTGACTGTGTATTAGTGTGTGTGTGTGTCACTGTTGAAGATGTGTTTGGAAACTGTGAATAAGGTGCACTTAAAAGAGAAAGTGAGAGACTTTGCAAATGAAAATGGAATACTCCGCAATGAATATTTAAATTTGTGATGAATTGGACACAGTGAATATTTAAATTTGCAAGAAATAGGAATTAAAAAATTCAAGAAACTTCAGAAATCAAAATTATAGGAAATATTCTTAGAACGTGAATTTATAATAATATTTCCAGACGGTCAACCCTTTAATAATTGCTCCTTTCCAGTACTTTTAGTAATTGTTACATACCTAATTAATAAGCAGCTTTCTCCGTCATAGTATAGATACACCTAAATTATACATAAAGAAGACCCGTTTGCATACACTGAAAGGAGTAGTTAAGCCATGTAGTGGAACAACTAGCATATAAAGAGTACTCTGAAACTTTATATTCTAGTATGGTCTGTTAGATGTACTAACTCAAACTATTTGGTACCTCTTTCATACATCTAAATGAATTGTAATGTGTAGAGTTAAGTGTAGTGCTTCTAATAGTCTAATACCTCTAAAACTTGTATGGCCATTTCAAGAATGCCCCTCTTCCTTACTGATATTATGCCAGGTGAAGCATTGAGCAGATTGCAACCCAATATAGTTTCGCTATACATGGTTATTCATATGTCCTGTATGAGTGAACAACCAGATCTAAGACAATGAAAAAAAGGTTAGTAAACAAAGGAGATTTGCAAAACTTACAGGCAGAAATAAGATTAATATAAATAAACTAAATGATCAAGTCAGGAAAGATCTTCAAGTATTAAATCATCAAATTTTGTTTGGGAGTTTAACCAAAATAAAATGAACTGATAGTCTTTGTGATTAAATAGTTGTTAATGATCAAATAATAAACTTCAGATTTCAAGTAATACTATAAACCCATTTTGAATCAATGTTTTTGATTCCTGTTGTGTACAGCAAAATAAAATGTATACATATGTATATAAAACATATGAATACATTACAAACAATTTAAGATTTTCAAAAAAGAAATTCTAAAATAACATTAAATTTATTTTCATTGTTGCTAGAAAGCTCAAATTATTTGAAATAGAAACAGGTAAACAGAAGGGTGAAAGTAAATGGTGCGCTAAAATTTATTAAAACCATTCAATATTAAAGAATTATTCATAGAAGGCAAACATTAGAAGAGTAGTTGTCATGGCAATCATTTATTTAAAGGAGAGTGGGGAGACTTTATAATACAAAATAAAGCATTTTAGGGTAATGAATAGGAGGCCTTTGACAAAATGAAAATGACTGCAGTAAATCTGTAAATCGCATTGCAGCAAGTTGTTAACAATAGTAGTGCAAAAGAGGACAAAAAATATAAAGTAAATAAAATGTTTAATATATGTGAGCCAACAAAGAAGTCTCTAAGTGGTTGTTCAAATTACAAGATGTAACAGTCAACCTCCCTGAAATCACAGATACACTTAAAAAAAGAGAATGCCACTGATCATAGGTCAGCTCAATCAGGGTTAACTTGGGGCTAAACAACAAAAAAAAATATTTTTAAAAATACAAACAATAAAAAACATTCAGTAATGATCAGACTGTACCACATTAAAAAATGAACAAAAATTTTTTTAGAATTGTATTTGATTAAAATACATAATTACAGGGTGTTTCAAAAAGAATGACTCAATTTAAATGTATCAGTTTTTTGAAACTATGAGCGTCCAGCAATTGAAATGTGTGTGGCTGAAATTGGCATGGTCTACAGTTTTAAGGAATCACCGCTAGAGGTTGATCCATGCCTTAATTTTCAATGTAAACTCTAGTAACTGGCAAGATGTGGTCTGCTCAACAGAAGGTGTTTTGCATTCTACAGTTTAGTGAATCAGTAATTTCAGTTCAGTTTGTATTTCATTACCACTTTAAGCATTAATCCACCACTGTCAAAGAACAAATGTCATTGGTATAGGCAGTTTGAAGAAACTGGATGTTGGTGCAAGGGGGAAAGTCCAGGTCGACCATGCACATCTGATAAAAATGTGTGAAGAATTCAACAGGTGTTTGAGCAGAGGACTTAACTCTGTGGCATGTGTTAAGGCAATGTTTTACCATGAAGCTATACAGATTATAAATTGTACAAGCTTGTGTTGGTGACAAAAGGAAACATGGAATTCAGCAATGCTCTCTTAGAGGACATAGACGATGACGATTTTTTGTCATTGGTCTTTAGTAATAATAGTACAATGCTCTTCTATCTATCTGGTAAACTTGCAAGGCCCCTCTTCCAAAATTCACTTGTCCATGACGAAAAATACCCCTTCAATACTGTTCTGACATCGTCTACAGAATTTATTTTTTCCGTCCAAATGATTTTGAAGACTGCGAAATAGATAAACAGATGGGACAATGTCCAGCGGATATGGTGGGTGGAGCATCATCTCCCATTCAAAATTCTCCAGCCTTTGGAATGTCACCCTCACTGTATGTAGCCAAGCATTATCCTGATGGAAGAACAACTTTCGTCTTGAAACCAAAGAAGGTTGCTTTTCTTCTAGCGCCAACTTAAGCTGCTCACAGTAGATCTTTGTTGTCATTTGGTTTGGGTTTAAAAGTTCAAAGTGGACTAAACCTTTCACATCATGGCTGTGTGGTAAGTAGCTTGCTTACCAACCACATGGTTCCGGATTCAGTCCCACTGCCTGGCACTTTGGGCAAGTGTCTTCTCGGGCCGACCAAAGCCTTGTGAGTGGATTTGGCAGAGGGAAACTGAAAGAAGCCTGTCGTATATATGTATGTGTGTGTGTGTGTGTGTGTGTGTGTGTGTGTGTGTGTGTGTGTGTGTGTCTGTGTTTGTCCCCCCCAACATCGCTTGACAACCGATGCTGGTGTGTTTACATCCGTAACTTAGCGGTTCGGCAAAAAGAGACCGATAGAATAAGTACTAGGCTTACAAAGAATAAGTCCTGGGGTCGATTTGCTCGACTAAAGGCAGTACTCCAGCATGGCCACAGTCAAATGACTGAAACAAGTGAAAGAGAAAAGAGAGTATCCCACCAAACAAATAGCAACACTTTACATGGGTGAAGACCTTCTTTAGCCTGAAGTGTCAGTGTTTCTCCTTTCCCTACACACTGTCTTCGGCACTTGACATTTTTATAGAGAACCCATCTCATCACCAGTCATTACTTGGTCCAAAAAAGGTTCATTCATGAGATGTGACAGCAAAGAAGAGCACACATTCACTCTTTGCATATGATTAGACTCAAAATGTTTGTGAGGACTTGTAATTATTGTGAGGAACCGACTGACCCAATTTGCTGACTTTTCCTATAGCACCAGGTGTCAATGAATGGTTGAATGACCAAATCCAAGCTTCTCCATTAGTTCCTCAACTGTTACAATGGGATTTTGTTACACTAGGGTTTGCAGGATGCCCTCATTGAGCTCTACAGATCTTCCAGGATGAGGCTCATCAGCTAGGCTGTAGTTTGCAGCTCGGAATTTCTGGAACCACCATTGACACTGGCTTACATTTATTGTCCAATTCCCATATAATGAATTAATATTCTTTGCACCTTCCATTATGTTGTTGCCTTTATTGAACTCATAAAGCAAAATATGCTGAATATATTCCTTTGTCATTTCCATTATAGCTTTGAAAAAGTAATTAAAATCGAACTGCACTCTTCAAAACTTGCACTAAGAATAAGGACAAGGTAAAATTACTACCTTATTTTATAGCAAGTTGATGCTGGTAGTTTATCTTCCCCACCCCCTCTGACTTTTAGTTCATGCAATTGAAAAACCACATTATTTATGGGATGACCCAATATATAGTTGCTGATATTTTATTAAACTCTTCCAAAATTATGATTAAACTGAAAATTAATTGAGCCATATAAGAAGTTAAAAAAGGGTTCATTTTAATACTAAATCATTTCAACTCTTTCAGTTCTCAGAAACTTTCCTCAAGTCATTTTTATACTAACATCTTATAATTGTTAAGATTCACAAAATAGATACAGGGTCCAGCAGAAAAACTTCCAACTTTTGTCTTATTTTGATGTATATTAGCTTGTGAAGTCAGGCTGTGGTAATAGTATCTTCATGTAACATTTTTCCTCTCAGTTACTGTCATGGTTTGGGCTAATGCAAACCATACATTTGCTGTTGAAACATATGTCAATCTGTAACATGAGGGAAGGTTTTTTTGTTTTGTTTTTTTGCCACACCCTGTATATATTACAATTGTTTTCTTGTAATGCTGTGTTTTCTTTTAATAATACATTAGAAGAAAAAATCCTTAATTGTTCTTGAGAAGCAAACTAAATACTTCCATCAAAAACAATATAAGTGTATGTTGATATGGCAGGAAATTAAGGAATGTGGGCGGGGGTTGTACACATACATAGTACATGTATATGTGTTAAATATGAAAAAATGAATTATTATGAAGCTTTACCAAATTTTGACACTCATAATTTTACTGCCACTAGTATTCATGAATTTTTATGCCAGCGACAAATAACAAGCAAAATTCATTTCCTCCTGTTTCACCAGATCTCTCTTATTCTCTGAATTTTGAGAGAAAAGATTATGCTTAAAAGGGATCATTGTATTATTCTTACCATTCAACTCTAATAATAATAATAAATGGTCACTACTAGGGACTCAAACTACCAAGAAAAATCCATAAGTGTATTTCTGATAATTCCAACAATCAGATGACATTTAACAAGGAAAGGTTTTACAATGTTCTTAAATGAGATCATAATGTTGTCCAAACAAACAAACACAGGCTGGCTTGAACAAGTCTGCTTCATTGTAACCAATACTAACAAGACCTAAATCAATAGTTACAGCAAGAAAGAAATTAGTTGCTTTATTTATGTAGCTTATTATTTATTCAGAAAGGAGAAAGAAAAATTTTTAATATTTTTTTAGACTAATGCACCAACAAATGAGGGAAATAGTTAGTGCAAAAATTGATTGGAGAATAAATAATAAAGATGTTTAGGAGTCAAGTTGGCAGAAAGAAAATCAATAGCAATATATCATTAGAAAAGTATCCATGGACACTAATGACCAGTATTCCTTTCAGTGGCACAATGATGAATATATTAAAACTGATAATTATGTATGAGGGTGGGCTGAAAAGTTCATAGGCTGACTATGAAGGAATGATGCTAGAGCTTTGAATCCTTGCATGCATTAATTTCAATTCTTCTTATTCATAACTGTATTACATGGGAAAATGCGAGCAAGAACAATAATATTCTTAAGGTTTTATAAGCCTGGAAAATTACAGGACAAGTTATTATACTTGGAAAAGTTCAGGACAACTTATTACATCTGGTAAAGTACAGAACAAGAAAATTTTTACTTAAAATATTGCAGCTAAGGATAAAATTTCAAATAAAATATTTAGATTTAGAAAATATTAGCTTTTATTAAAAGTAAAAATTTTATTACAAGTTATTACTTCTATTTGATATTATTTGTTACTTCTATTAAAATATTTTTTGCACTTTAAAAAATGTTTTTTTAATTATTAATTAATAATTGGAAATTTGAAAATGGGTAGTACATAATTAGTACAATAAATAGAATAATACAAAAATTAGTTATATATTACAATAAAATCTTACTATAACAACAAATTCACAGTAAAATTTGCTTGAGTTCTTGCAAAGTCTTCACATTTTTAGTCTTGACTCAATGCCTATTTTTTACATAATGAATTTGTTTACCATATATACTATTCTACTTTGCATAAAACTTTAGCTACATTGGTATTTTTGGCTCTCATTTTTTAAGTATTCTTAACAAAATGATGGTACCTTTTTTTAATTATAATGTTACTTTGTAAATTAAAATCAAATAATTTTTAATATTTGAATTTTATCCTTAGCTGCAATATTTTAAATAAAAATTTTCTTGATCTGTACTTTACCAGATGTAATAAGTTGTTCTGAACTTTTCCAAGTGTAATAACTTATCCTGTAATTTTCCAGGTTTATAATCTTAAGAATATTATTTCTCTTGCTCACATTTTTCCGTGTAATCCATGTTTTTTCCAGGCTATGTTATTATGCTAATTACTAATGTCAAATGTGTCAATTAGCAGTGCCATTGATAATTTTTTCCTTACCTCAATGACACCAGTGGCATATATTAAAAGTCCCATTATAGAACTATATTCATAAAAAAGTATAGAACTGTATTATCACCCTCAAATTTGAGAAACAAACATTCATAACTTTTTTCTTTTAAAACTTCACTGCATGAGATTGATACCATGAAATTCCTTGAACTGAGCTCTATCATTTAAGCTTTATTAAAATATAGTTTAAAATAAAAAAGTTAATTATGTTTGAATCCAATTTTTTGTCTTATTTTTGATACAAATTTTTGTTGAATGGGAACAAAACTATGAAATTTTTCATGCTTTCTTCTCTCATTGAAGCTAAGATAAATATATTTTGCTTTTAAAATAAAGAAGTTATTTAGATCTAAACTTGATTGGGGGCGTTACTTTCCTATAACGTTGCTACAAATTTTGATGTAATCTTTTTTCTACTGGATCAAATCTCAATTTTTTTATGCCAAAATGTAGCTAGGGACCAGTCCTCTTCAAAAATGTTTTCAATTTAGTTAAGAACTGAATTAGCAACAAGCTCTGAAAGGTGCTGCATGTGAGCAAATTGCAGCCTTAAGAATATTATTCAACTACTACTGTAGTTGAATGATTCTTTCTTTCCAAGTAAACTGACATCTGACTGTTCAAAGAAAACTTCAAAAGTAACTACTAGCAATTTCTCTCGAAAATGGATAAAACTTGGCATGATGGTGTTATCAAGTATCTGTAGAAAAGGGTTTAAGCCCCCAACGACATTCATGCTGACATGCTTGCTACATTAGGGGATGATGTTCCAGCTTTATCAACAGGGCAAAAGTGGATAGCTGAATTTAGGAGGGAGAACCAAGTGTTTTGAAGATAACCCAAGGTCTAGACATCCTGCAATTGCCACCACCAAGGAAAACATTGCTTGTGTTCAGCACATGGTGATGGATGACAAGCATAAATTGAAAAGGCAATGTTGTTAGTGTATTTCATGAGAGTAGAGAATACTCTGCACAATGAACTTGGCATAACAAACATTTCTGCTGGGAGGTGCCATGTCTTCTGACACCTGATCATAAGTGCACCAGGTTGATTACATTACAGGAATATGACACAGCTTGAGGCAGATTCAACTAGTTTCCTTGAACATTTCGTAACCAAAAATGAGTGTCACCTTCATCACTTTGAGCCAGAGACAAAGAGACAATCCATAAAGTGGAAACACTCCTCCCTACCTGCTCCAAAGAAAGCCAAGGTCATTTCATTTGCAGGGAAGGTGATGTCATAAGTTTTTGAGGGTGTAAAAGGGACTGTGTTCATTGATTATCTTCAAAAGGGCCACACCATCAATGGAGAATATTACGCCAACTTGCGGAGGTAATTACAAAGACTATCAAGACCAAATGTCCAGGAAAACTGGTGAAAGGAGTGTTGTTTCATCAGGACAGTACTCCAGCATGCAAGTCCTTGGTTCTAATGGCTGCTATCCTTGACTGTAGCTTTGAACTGGTTGATAAAACCACCCCACCATCCACCCCATTCTTGTGATTTGGCCCCATCTGACTATCATCTATTTCCCAACATGGGAAAAAACTCTTGGTTGGGAGTCAGTATTGCAGTGATGAAGATTTCACATCTGCTGTTGCTGACTTCTTTGATAAACAGGATGAAAGCATCTTCACCAATGGGATGAAAGTATTGCAACACTAATGGAAGAAGTGTGTGGGCAAAAAAGGGAGACTATGTTGAAAAACAAACCTCATTTGGTCAGATTCCATGAGTGTATCTTGGTCAGCCTATGATCTTTTCAGCTAACCTTTGTATCTTCTGTTTACATACTATTAAGTCAAAGCAAGAAACACTTATACAATGCTTAAAACTGAATACTTTGAAGAATTTTATATATCTTATAATTCCCTTACTTAACCCGTGGGTAATGCTTTTACATAATAATGAAAGAGGGAGAGAGAAGTGTCCATGACACGAGGTAGAGTGAATGTGATTGTAACACTTTCACATGATTAGTTGAAGGGAAAGAGAGAAAGAAAAAGGAGAGAGAGAAAAAGGATAAGATGAAGAGTGAGACAAAATGAGGGAGAAAGAAAAAGGGAAAGAGAAAAAGAGAGAGAGAGAACTGTCCATGTTGTGTGGTAGGCGGAATGTAATATTGATTATGTGGTTAAAAAAGTTAATTGAAGGTAGAGGTTAGTTATACAGGAGAGTTAAAAATATAATTTTAACAGAAGGGCGATGTTCTGATGGTAAGGCCAAAAATATGGCAGAGAGGGGAAAGAGAGAGGTGATGATGATTGGATAGTGAAAAATCTATCTTTTAAAAATTGGACTAAGTTTTTTATGTCACCCATTACTTAGCATATGCGCCTAAGTGCAATTCCATGAAATATTCACGCTTATTTACATGGCAGATATATGCAATTTAACTAAAGGTTGTATCATATGTACAGGATTTTTTTTTGTTGTTGTTTATGGGGGAAATGGAAAAATAAGAGTGAATATTTATTTTATGAGTGCTGTGTATTAAGTCCATAAAATTGCACATAAATCAAGCGCATTATGTAATTATTGTATTTCAATTTATTTCACTTTTCAATGAGTAGCATACAGACGCAACGCAGGCTACACTTTCAGGATTTGGGGATAAAATTTTTGGAAATAACCCAATAGGTTATGAAATATTCATAGGTCCCGCTAGCATTAAATATTTTAACACAAAAATCTGTTGCTTTTTGCTTCCTCAAAACACCAGCAAACAATTAGCTACCCATACAAAGCAATAGAATAGAGATGTAACTGATAGTAAACAATATTTAAAATGTAAGCTGACTCATCACAAATCATTAAAAAAAGAAACTAAATGTACAACCGAAGTGAAGAAGAATTTTTAAAATTATTTTTGATAATTTAGTAGATATCTGAGATGCGTTTTAAGGATAAAAATCATTGATATTTTCACATACACCAGTTATTTAACCCAGTGCTACAAAATACAATTTGTAGATCAATATATTCATTAAAAAATTAGTTTTCTAGCAAAAGTAGATCTAGTGATGTGTACAAAATATACTTCCATAAATAAGAAACAATTAACTATTCATTTGTAAAAAACAAAAGCTAAAATACCAAAAGCCACTGAAAGGTCACAACTCCAGTACTACGGACACATGATTAGAATGTTACAGGAAAGAATCACAAGACAAATCCTTCAGCCTGATTAACTTTTAAGGAAAAGAGTTATGAACTTACCTCTCTATTAATTGCCAATCATGAACAAAGTATCTAAACCAGATATGGGCAACCTTTTTTGAGAAACAAGCCAGACGAGACATGGATCATCATTGGGTGGGCTGCACTACTAAAAACATTCAAAGTAAGTTTTCATTAAGTGTGTCACTCAGAAACTCATAGATTGCAGTTTCCCCATGACTGATCTAAACTTTAACTTTTCCAATGTAACTACTAATAACGTAAGTTCTAATTGAGCTTAGAGAAATAACTCAAATAAATCAATAACATGGATTGAGATAAATCAAGTGTGTATGGATATAATGAACAGTGTATGCAAAAAAATGGTAGAAATTTTCTTCTTTGTCAGCAAAGAAAAACAAAAACTAAGTGATCTATATATGTGGCCCAGAAAGGTGAGATAATTTCATTAAGAAATTTAATTCAATAAATTAAGAATTTAATTCTCAGCAGAAATCTGGTTTTGTCCATGGGGGTTTGTTGAATGCCAAATCTACAACTACAAGGTTAGATTCTTCTAATCTTAATCTTCATAACATGATGGAATCATTTTCTTTCACTATTTAACAGAAGAGCATCAACCTGTAAAAGTATTTATTTCATCAATATACAAATATCCAATTTACAAAAACCATTCCCATGCCCCCTTGTCTGTAAAAAGAAAGGAAAGAAAAAACTATCAAAAAACATGAAGGGAGTTGTGTACATTTGAAATAAAAACATCAACATAACTCTTAATTGGATCATCAGAGTTTCAGTTTGGCAGAACCCACCTCTCTCCACAGAATTAACTACACCCAAAAATTGGCAATCAAAGTGGAATGGTTCAGTTATGAATCAAACCTGTATCACAGATCTGGTTTAGTAGCTGCATGCTTACCACTGCTATGCACTTTTATGATGTTAAGTTCAAAAATACTTTTAAAAAAAAACCAACAAAAAAATCTACTATATAACAGCATTATAAAACTAAGAGTACTTTTAGTTTCAAGTCTTTGAAGGTCAATCAGATGAGATATAACTAGAGCAGCTATGTTAAACAATGATAAAACTACAATCTATCTTTGTCCACACTGTAGGTGTTAACTTGACAGTGTATAGGGACTGCTCATATTTTACAAAACAGCATATCCCAGTAAATAAGAATAAAAGTAAAGAAGGGAGAGTAAAAACCTTTTTCAAAATGCCATCCCTTGGTAATTAATCATCCTGTTAGCTATAATTAACTATTATCATCATCATCATTTAACGTCCGTTTTCCATGCTGGCATGGGTTGGACAGTTTGACTGACGTCTGGAGAGCCAGTAGCTGCACCAGGCACCAATCTGATCTGGCATTGTTTCTACAGCTGGATGCCCTTCCTAAACCAACCACTCCAAGAGTGTACTGAGTGCATTTTACATGCCACTGGCACAGGAGCCAGTCAGGTAGGCCTGGCAACGATCACATTCGGATGGTGCTTTTTATGTGCCACCAGCACAGAATCCAGTCAGTGGGTACTGGCATGGGAGCCAGTCAGGGGCATTGGCCCCAGCTATGATATTGGTTTTACTCGACTCAACAGGTCTTCCCAAGCATGTCATATTGCCCAACACATAAAGGGTATTCTTAACAGGGCCGAACATGCGTGGCTGTGGTCTCACTTTAGTTGCTGGGTCTTCTCAATCACAGCATATCTCCAAAGATCCTGGTCTCCTGTCATTGCCTCTGTGAGGCCCAATGTTCAAAGGTCATGCTTCACCACCTCATCCCATGTCTTCCTGGGTCTACCTCTTCTACAGGTTCCTTCTACATTTAGGGAGCGGTACTTCCTCACACAGCTGTCTTCATTCATACCTTTCATACCAGCACAGTCGCCCCTCTTGCACACCACATTTGATGCTTCTTATGCCCAACTTTTCTCTCAAGGGTGCTTACACTCTGACGTGTATGCACACTGACATTACACATCCAGTGGATCATACTAACTTTATTTCTTTCAAGCCTATGCATGTCCTCAGCATTCATGGCCCATGTTTCACTGCCGTGTAGCATGGCAGTTCGCACACATGCATCATACAGTCTACCTTTCACTCTGAGCGAGAGGCCCTTAGTTGCCAGCAGAGGTAGGAGCTCCCTGAACTATTCTTACTCTAGTCGCTACACTCTCAGAGCAACCTCCCCCACTACAGACTTGGTCGCCTAGGTAGCAGAAGCTTCTAGTTTCTTCTCCTGGCATGTGATGGAACCTGCTTTCTGTACACCTTCAGTGTTTATTGCCCCAGTGCATTTACCACACACAAAAACTATTTTCCCAGTTAACCTTCCTTTGATATTGTTGCACCTTTTATGTGTCTATAGGGTACATCATATGGAGTTTAGACTATTCTCTTGCAAAATCACAAGTATAAATAATTTCATAACTACATTTTAAAACTGCAACATAAGTAAGAAAACATATAGCATATATGGAGTAAAATATTTTAATATCTCAAACGACACATTTTCTTCCTTACCAAAAAACTGTAGAACACTGACCATTCTTAACTAACTAAAAGTATACCTGCTTAATAAACAGCAAACTTTACTTGAAAAATGTCAACTTGGTTTCCATCTGGGCAACTAAAATAACATAAAAACTTAAGAGTAAAGAATATTTCAAAACAGAAAAAGTTCCTGGATGTTCTCTCATTTATATGATTTACCTTCTCATCACTGAAGTATGTGAATTTCAAAAGAAAAGAAATTATTCATATGTTTTACATACTAATTATATTTAGAAAATTAGATAATACAAATAAAATAACAAAAGTACTTATAGTATGGAAGAAAAGCCAACAAAAAACTCTTTAAAAAGGCATAGAACATGAAGCCAAAATGCCAACAAAAAAGACATACCTATAAATTAATCATCCTATCCTACCCCAATATTACAGGGTATGCTGGGGCTTGTGAAAACAATTTTACAAAATGCATAAATTGACATGATGCTAAGATTAGCAGTGACTACATACCAAATAGAAGAAAAATATATAAACATGTTAAGCAAAGAAATGTATATCCTCCACTAGAACACACAACTGAACATTTAGACAAAGAAGAAAGTAAAAAATATTACTCAGCAACTCCTAAAATATAGAGAATCACACTTAGAACTGAGATATGCAATGATGTAAATCAAAATGATAATAATAATTTCTTATAATAGAAAAATTTAAATGTTGGAGAATTTTATAAGTACAATTGATTGAATCAATGTGTGTGTGTGTACCATTTTGATATCCAATCTTCCATGTTGACATGGGTCAGGCAGAATTTTCTATGGCCAGATGCACTTCATTTTGCCAACTCTCACCTGTAAGGTAATTTTTCCTCGTGGACTGAACATGATTTTATAAAAAATTGGAAATGAGGGACACCACTTACATGACAGTGACACACATTTAAAACAATTACAGCATGTCGAGACAAGTAAGCACCAATTTTCACACACGCATATGCACACACTGATAGGCTGTTTTCACTTTCCATCTACCAAATCCACTCACAAAGCTTTAATTAGTCCAGAACTTGCAGCAGAAGGCAATTGTCCTAGGTGCCACACAAAGGGACTGAACCCAGAACCATGTGATTGAGAAGGGGAAACAAACTTCTTAACCACACAACCACATCTGTGCCTGCAAGGAGTCCCAAAAAATTTATACACATTTTAACAGCTGATGACTCTTTTTTTAAGATTTAACTCATTAGAAATAATGAAGAGTGCCAGACTAAGCTTTGAACTAAAGAAATTTTCCATAAAGTGCTATTGGCAGTATGAAAATGCAGTCAAAGTGCAAAGACAATTTAAGGAAGGAGTTTCAAACTTATTCACCAATGTGAACTGCTATCACTCAGATTAGAAATGAGTTTGAGGCAGATTAAACTGTTCAGAATCTCCACAAAAAAATGTACCAGAGAAGTGCAGCAGTAATAGCTCCGCTAAGCAAGGAAGGGTACTAGAAATTTATTTCTAGAGTTCAATAAAAATCTGTGCAACAAGCAAGTTGTTAGTAGCTAATTTATACATAGCCTGCCAGCTTTCCATGGCATCACCAGCTGTTTGACCAGTATTATTATTCTGCATCAGTATTACTGATTTTCTGCCTAGCATTCAGCTTGGCTAGCTACCACTGATGATCCGTGATACAGTGAAATCATGTGATGCAGAAGACCCATCCACTGGTGTACTGACGGAATTTTATTAACTAATAATAGAATTTAGATGCTTTCTAATCTGAGGCATTATAAACCACAACACAACCAAGTAAGGTGAGGTGTGCCAAATCATTACAAAGCTGCTTCTTATTCACATACTCAGTAATCCTGGTCACCTACCATGAAATATAGTACTTGATACAAAAAAATCCACAACTTTCTATCTCAATAAACCACTGTTGTCCTTGAAAGTTGTTTTTTATATTTACTATGAATTGCTTGAAGCTAACTTTCTTCCTCCACCTCGATCCTTCAATCTTATATTTATATATCATACATATATATATATATAGATAGACAGATGATTTGTACTCATTTTTATGAAGAATAAAGCTGGATTTCAACTCAAAAGGCAATGAGACACAACTAAATAGCACACTGCATTTGCCTTGGTGTCGTAACAATGCTGTCAATAATAGTGTTCTGTTTTTAGATATATTGCTTTAAAATAATCTATTAAAATTCTCACATGTGTGTGTAGTATATTTAAAATCAATGTTATCTCTTTTCAATCAATATCTGAGAGAGCAGGTATATGTGCTTATAAAATAAACAACAGTAAAAGAGTCACAGCTGGACTGAGTTGAAAGGATGTCAGACCACCAGTTGAAGAGTCGATATTTTGTATCCTACCATTATTATTAAAGGTAAGAGAAAACTATTTGTGTGCCCCTCCTTGAATCACATAACATTTTCTGTGGTGATCTTGTGAGCAACAAAACAGCTCTTCAATCTTTGAAAGTTTCCCCCTCACTATTTTGATGCCAACTTGTCTGTATCATAGAACCACTCCTGGTTCTATGATACAAACTTCTTGTAAATGACAATCTTCCTTCAAAATTTCATATTAACCCTTTAGTATTTAAACTAGCCATATCTGGCCCAAATATTCTACCTGTTTTATGCTCAAAATGGCCAGCTCCAGCTTCTCACACCTAGCCTACAATGTCCTTCTAAAAATAAACAGTTGCATCATTGAAATCTCAAAGCTACAGGATAACACATAATTAATTCAAACACAAGACAAAGTGAATAAATAAGCATTACATTAGATAAAGAAATTTGAAGGGTTAATTTATGTTCCAAATTCCAGTTATTTTTACTAAATATGTCATTATTTACAAAATTAATTAAAACAAATGTAGTGTATTTTAACAGTGTAACAAAAGAATTAAGTTTTTCTTATTGGAAGTTGGAAAAAAAATATGATTGGCTGGATATTTTGCAGACACAGATATTCAGAGACTGTTTTTGTATTCAAATCTCATCTGTACAGTTAATAGGTACCAGTATTATACTGAAAGAATTCAAATAGCTGTACATGCCTATACACACCTTTCATACAAGAATTATTATAAGCTGGCAAAATTCACAGACTAAATGCCTGGAGTATGTAGTTCTACATTCTGATTTCATACTTCCAAGTTTAATACAATAAACTACACTTCTGTTACAAAAATTAGCCCTATGTTTGTTCAAAAAAAATTCTTTTTTCCACATACACATTCAAAATATATTAAGTTGCTGGGACACTACCAAAGACCATTCTTTGTGTAAACCATCAAAAACAAAGCTTAGTTTTTAAATTCAAGAAAACGTGCGTTTATATGATTTATTCATATTGTGGTCTTTATATTCTTTCTTGAAAATGTGTGGTCCTAAAAAAAGATCGACCCTAATGGGTAGAGATTTCACTCAAGGCCTAAGAACTCTTCATCATCAGACGACCCATTGAAGACCTCGTAGAGTTGATCACCTGCATATGCCAGTTCATCCTCGTCATTGCTGGAGTCAGAAGAGTCAGGAGAGATGGTCTTGTCTTCCCACAAGATGTCATCTTCTGTGCCATCGAGCGCATTGGATATGCAGCACTTCAGGGAAGCCCGATTGATGATGTCTGCTGGAATCTCCTTCCAGATCTTCAGGATCCACTCGCAGATCATCCCCATGTTGACTTTCTTCATGCACCTAGTTTCTGTCATCTCCTTCGGTGCATTGGCCATCCAATCCTCCCAGCGGTGCTTGAGACAGTCCTTAAACAGTTTGTTGATTGCAACATCAAAGGGTTGAAGAAGGGATGTCATTCCCTGGGGATCACTGCCACATCGATGTTCAGATGACGTATCTTCGCCTTGGTTTCTTCTGACTTGTGGCATCTGAATGCATCCAGAACCAGGAGACTCCTTCTCTGATGCAGTCCACTGATGTGCCACCCCCACACTACCTGAAGCCAGTCCTTGATGAGTGCCTGGTCCATCCAACCTTTCACTTGGGCTCAAGCAATGACCCCTTCCAGAAACTTGGCATCTTTGGGTAGTGACTTCTTGAAGACAAAGTATGGTTGGCAGCTTTCCTCCATCAGCCGTACAAGCCAGCATCACTGTAAAACAGTCCTTCTTATGACCCATTATGACGATTTCCACTATTTTCTTCCCCTTCTTAGCAAAGACTTCTCGCCATCAGAAGATCAAATGTGAGGGAAATCTGGTCTGCATTGCCAATGCAGCTCAGAGGGTACTGATGCCATTTACGCAGGTTGATGATAAACTGCTGAAACCACTCAGTTTTCTTGTCAAGCTCTTCAGGTGGCTGCTGTGCAATGTGGGTGCGACACCTGATGAACAGATCATGTCTGTGCATAAACCAGAAAGCTCATGATGTGCTGGAACACAAGTCTCTGATGCTGATGTCTTTGGCGATCTTCTTGGCCTCAATTCGAAGGGTCGGTGATGACACCGTGAATCCCACCATCTTCTTCTTCACCCATCCTAGAAGCTTCTCCTCTAATTCCGGCCACTGCGCAGTCTTGCCCCTCATCACCTTCTTCTTCTTGGGCATTGATTCGATTGTGGCCTTATCGGAGCGCTGTCAGACAACAGATGCATCAACCCAGAAGTGACGGCCCACTGCATGGTTTCCAAACTCCTCAGCAAACCTGGGAGCTGAGAGCTTGAAGGCGGCTATGAATGTTCGTCTCAGCATGATCACTTCACCATCATTGAACTTATAGAGCAAAGTAGATGAGTCACATGGAACTTGAAAAGCGGAGTAGACAAGTCAGTAAAGCTAATTGTGGTCCAATCAATGGGATGTAGCTTGAAAGCTTCCTTTCATCATTATCAATTTCTTTAAGTATTTACGTAGATATATTACAAAACACAAACAAACCAATGCACTTACCAGTACTTTAAGGTACGGTAATGAAATTCCAGTTGATTTATATTCCTTTGTAACATTGGTGATGGTGCTGAAACTTACCTTTCCTGGTTCAAGATAATTCTGAATAAATGCAATTACCTCCCCTTATATGAAATAACTTTTTCATATTCCATTTTCATTTACTTCTTACCTACTAAATACATTTCAACAATCACGTTCAAGAATAAATCACAGCTCTCCCTCTCTCTCTCGTTTCCCTACATGGTGAGATAAGTCATACATCTAGGTCACCAAACAAAAGTTGTTTATGTCGTAGACCTGGGGATTACCAAACTCATAGGTAATTCACGGTAAGTCAAAGGGTGAGTGGAAATTGCAATCAGCTGTCAATCATAGTGCATTTGTTGGACAAAAGCTAAGTCTTTACAGAAATTCTCACTACTTTTCTACCGGTACATGTCCCTCTTCTACAGGGCTACAGCACCATCTAAGCAGAGGCTGCGATTGAGATAACACCGGCATACGTTGGCTTGAAATGTGTAATGTTATAAGAGTGTATGACGGACAAAATGGACTATGACACTGAAATAAGAATATCTAAACAGGTTTTTTGCTAGTTTTAAAAGTAAGAATTGTAAGAGAAGCTAGTACCACATGAATCTTGGATAATTACATGAAATAATGTTCGGGCTTTAGACTGACTTTTCATTGTACCCATGTATAAACCGCACACCCCTTTTCCTGGATTTTCCCCATCAGAAAAAGTGCGGTTAATACACCAGCAAATATGGTACTTTTCTTTATATTCTTTGTTTAAACCCCACTCAAGTCAGTTTATGTCTTTCATCCTTCCAAAGCCAATAAAATCATTTCAGTCAAGAACTAGAGATTGAAATAATTATTTTCTGTCCCAAAATATGTCATGCCTATATAAGGAATCATAGTTATCATTACAAAACCTGGACTATTTATTTAAAAAAATTTAATTGCAAACTGCAGAGGTCCAGGTATTGGTCAGTACTGAATTCCAGTTACTTTAGAGCTATGTAAAAATGAATGAAGAATAATCTCTTACGAGTAACATTTTCAGATATTTTGTTTCCTATTCCCTGTGGCAAGAAGGGTGTGCAGTAATGCATCCTGCTCAGAAACAATAAAACATTTCTATAGATCACAAACTGAAGCAAAATAACTAGGAGAAAAATATTGGAACAACTGCACTCTATTTTAAGAGTGCAAGTATTTTATAAAATATCTGGAGTAGATGTTGTGTCTGTCAACTTTCATATGCCTTAGTTAAACTAGTTGTGCAGGATAGGTCCAAATCTCCTGGACATATTAGCTGTGATACAACAGTATCTAATAATGGTTTTTCATAATAGGTTTAAAGCTTGCAACTTATCAGAGAAAAGAAACAAGATGATGCAACAATTATGTCTTTACCAAAGATGGAAGGGATATGTAAAAAATGAAATTGCTTCGACCAAAAAGTAAGACGAGTTGAAAAATTCAGCTCACTATGAACATTTTTTGCCCATAATCTACAGTAGCAACCAATAATAATACTGATTTACTAAAATATTCAGTTCATGTTTCTAATTTTAGAGGGCCATGCTATATCCTACTGCAAACTCAAGCAAAATACAGATGATAAGATTATTTTCTATATTTCAATTCTAAACTCCTCTTTCTCATAGTAAAATAATTAATTTCACTTTGCCAACTTTTGTAGTTACAATTTTCTTTAGGCAAATCCAACAGCAATGGCATTAATTTTCCACAACAAATAGTAAAAAAATTTGACCCAGGAAAGATCCGATTTGTGAGAACAATGTCCAAGGTAATCATACAAACATAACTGAGATGAAATATGTCATAAATAACAGTGACAAACGAAATATACACCGCCGGAAGTTGTTGTTGACAAACAACAGCAGTAATTTTATTCAGCTGAATACACGTCATTGCTTGAAATTACCGAAATAAGACAACTTTAACACGAAATAACTTTGAAAATATAAACTTTTCTCAACATCACTAAGAGTAAAAGACGTTTTATATGATACATTCTACCAGTTTCCGAAATTTGAAACTGTTTAGTTACAAAAAATTAATTTCTCGATGTGCCGTTCAAAGGGAAAAGATCCTAATTTATGAGGATAAGACAGTGAGGTGGCAGAAACGTTAGCACGCAGGTTGAAATGCTTAGAGGTATTTCATCTGTCTACATTCTGAGTTCAAATTCCACCAAGGTTGACTTTGCCTTTCATCCTTTCGGGGTCAATAAATTAAGTACCAGCTGTGTACTGGTGTCGATCTAATCGACTGCCCCCCCCCCCCCAAAAAAAAACATTCCCGGCCTTCTGCCTAGAGTAGAAAAGAATAATTTATGAGGATTTGTTTGAGTAAATGCCTGAAATTCTTCATATTCCTGCAGTCTCTTTGGGCTATTTGAGAGGAATGAATATATGCTTCTAGCAAGTTCTAAACATGAAGGTAATTCTGAATATGATTTTGATGCACAGATATGCATAGAGTCACAGACACAACGCTGAATAAAGAGAGAGGGAACTTTGTTCTTCAGTAATGCCAGCACACCACCCTTCTGTCCCATCATTACACTAGCATTGTCACTGGCAAATCCTTCATGTAAGGTGGAGAATCTTTCAATAGAGGAAAAAATTTCATTAGCAGAGCAATCCTTGGCTTCCAAAAGAATTAAATGACTATTAATAATATTTTTGGAGTGCTACAATCATAAAATCTTACTAACAGTACAAGCTGTTTCTTGTACTTACATCAGTAGTTTTATCAACAAATAATGAAAACTCACACTCACATTATTTACATTCGACGAATATTTGTTCCCATCTTGTTTGTTGTTAACAGAACGTTTCAGCTGATATACCCTCCAGCCTTCTTCAGGTGTCTTGGGGGAAATTTTGAACCTGGGTTCTCATTCCTAAGGTATTTTTCAATGTTGTTGTTGTTATTATTATTATTATTATTATTGTTCAGGTCACTGCTTGGAATCGAACTCGGAATCTTGGGGTTAGTAGCCCGCGCTCTTAACCACTATGCCATATGCCCGTGGGCAATTATGGAGTGAATTTTAGGGCTTGTAAGTCTAATATTTTTCTATCCTTCCTTAATACTGATTCCCATATGCTACTCATATCTGCACTCAGTCAGCTTAGGAGGTTGTTGTGTCCTAGCATATGTGCTGCTTCTTTTAGTTTTCGTATTTTCCAGTGGTGTTCTCTATTATTTTGACTTCATCCCATAGGGGGAGGTGGTCTCCATTTTTCCATACATGATCAGCTATACCCGATTTATCAATATCTCCTCATGTCATAGCTTTGCGATGTTCATCTACCCTTATTTTGAGGGGGCAACATGTTTCGCCTTTGTATAACCTACCACAGCTGCATGGGATGGAGTACACGCAGTCTTTGGTCATATTCTCTTCTATTGGTGGTTTTACTCGAAGGAGATATTTGCAAAGCGTTGTATTACTCTTGAATACTGTCCTGATGTCATATGGGCTGCATATCTTTTGTATCTTTTCAGAGAGAGCCTTTCACATAGGGTAGACAGACTGTGGACAGTTTTTTGGCTTCATCCTCTCTCTTCTCCATCATTGGAGTGGATAGTATACTTTGGGATAGTTGTTGCTTAACAGATATTTATTGAGCTTGATCATTGCTTCGTGGTATGTATAACGGTTGCTACTTATATTCTTTGCACTTCAACTTCAATTCCCACCATCCATATAGTGTAAAGAGAGGGATTGCTCAGTGCCTAAAACATCATGCAAAGAATATAAGTAGCAACTGTAATACACACCACGAAGAAATGATCAAGCTCAATAATGATCTGTTAAACAACTACCCCAAAAGTATACTATCCACTCCAATTATGGAGAAGAGAAAGGATGAAGCCAAAAAACTGTGCAGTCTGTCTACCCTATGTGAAAGGCCTCTCCGAAAAGATACAAAAGATATGCGGCCCATATGACATCAGGACAGTATTCAAGAGTAATACAACACTTTGCAAATATCTCCTTTGAGTAAAACCACCAATAGAAGAGAATATGACTAAAGACTGTGTGTACTCCATCCCATGCAGCTGTGGTAGGTTATACAAAGGTGAAACATCCTGCCCCCTCAAAATAAGGGTAGATGAACATCGCAAAGCTGTGATACGGAGAGATATTGATAAATAGGGTATAGCTGATCATGTATGGAAAAATGGAGACCACCTCCCCCTGTGGGATGAAGTTAAAATAATAGATAGAGAACACCACTGGAAAATATGAAAACTAAAAGAAGCAGCACGTATGCTAGGACACAACAACCTCCTAAGCTGACTGAGTGCAGATATGAGCAGCATATGGGAATCGGTATTAAGGAAGGATAGAAAAATATTAGACTTACAAGCCCTAAAATCACTCCATAATTGCCCACGGGCATACGGTGAAGTAGTTAAGAGCACGGGCTACTAACCCCAAGATTCCGAGTTCGATTCCAAGCAGTGACCTGAACAATAATAACAATAATAATAATAATAACATTGAAAAATACCTTAGGAATGAGAACCCAGGTTCAAAATTTCCCCCAAGACACCTGAAGAAGGCTGGAGGGTATATCAGCCGAAACGTTCTGTTAACAACAAACAAGATGAGGACAAATATCCATCGAATGTAAATAATGTACACAATTCCTCATCTCTTAAATATAGAACTGTATTGCACTCTTTTAACTGTTTAATGAAGTTTTCAAAGGAATGAGGGGCTAAAACATTTTTATATATTTGAGTATCTTTGTTTCTTGCACATTTGATATCTTTAGCTATTTTGGAATCAGGACATGCATTCTGAATTAGTCCAGGTAAATGATCCATAAGTCTCACTGGTAAGTTATGTTTTGCAATTAAGCAGCTCTGCAGCTGCTACACCTGTAATATGAACAGAAGAAGTTGTACAGTGCAAAAAGTCGGTCAGTTTTCCATTTTTGTTTAATTCTTTTCTTTGGCGGAGTTAAACCTAAGTCAATCTCATCACTGCTTTTATCTTTTGTATTTTTGCTCATCATGTGGGTTATAAATGATTCATAATTGATAAAAGTTTAACGAGATAGTAAGGAAGCACTTGTCACTTATGTATAAAATATGCTACTGACTGGCATTAGAGCAGCAAGCCAGAGATATTGGATGGTATGTACAATATACGTATTGAACATATTCTATACCAACTAGCTACCAATTAGCTATAAACTGCCTCGTTATAAAATGTCGCAAAATATATTTTGATATAAAATAGTTAGTCCAATAGTAATGTAATGTATTTATTGTTACATTGTTCACTTACATATGCTGTAAACTTATTTTTTACATGAAGCGAAAAAATTTGAAAAAAGTAGCAAATTACTGCAGTGTATTACCACACACCAAAAGTACCAAAGTTGGGGCAATAGTACCAGGTTCAGCAAGCCTGATGCCTATATGTGTATCATTTTGAAAATCTAAGGGGCATTCTAGGATTACACATACTTTGATCTACCTCTGATTTGACATTCAAATAAAAAGACATGGATCACTAAGAGCCTTTTCAAAGATTAGTTACAAACATTTTTTGTCCTTCAGTATACAAGGTACAGTGCCAGACATATTTCCAATAATGAACCGAGAAAACTAGTGAACTTAGATGACCTTTTTGATAATGTGAGAGTCGAATATATCCCCAAGAACACTCCAACCAATAGATCAAGACATATTATGAGAACTTTCAAACAACATATGGAAGCAATTAACAAAGAGGATAAACCTACAGTTAGAGATTCCTAGAAGAAATTCATCGTAATGGATGTTGTGGATAACATAGCTGAATCATGGAGTGAGTGAAACCTTCAACCTTGAATAGTGCTTGGGAAAGTAAATGGTCAGACAATATCCATGAGATTACAAGTTTTCTTCAAGCAGAAAGTCTATATGAATTTCAGAAAGATAATGACACTAGCAAGGGATATAGGATCTGAAGAAGTCATAAAGTATGATGTGATTGATTTGCAAGTGTCCCAGAGAGAAAGTTTATCTGACAAGGGGCTGATACTGCTAGAAAAAGAACAAGCTGAGAATACAGATCAGACAACAGAAGTTCCACCTACACCACTTAAATTGATTACAAAAATTATTACAAAAAGGTTGGTAAAGGAAGGTCTGCAGGCTTTTGCTGATAATGATCCTAATCATGAATGTAGCATAAAGATTACAAGAGGAGTTTATAATGAGCTCAGTTCCTATACTGAGCTGTACAAAGAATAAACAACTTAGGATAAGTTCTTCATCCCTCAAGCTGATGTTGGTGATAATGAACCATAAGAGAGTAAAAATTGTTCCTCATCATCCTAGTAATGCTCATTCTACCAGCACCCCTCACACAGTAGTCAACATCTCTATTGTGGTAAGAATGTACTCTTACGATATTTTGATTCTTATTAATTCTCTAACTCATTCCACTTGGAATGTTTTTGTTTTTATGTATAAGTTTAGAAATTATTTTCATGTATAAAGGTGAGTGTGTTGCTTGTTCTCTATTGCTTTCTTGTGTATTTTTTTTTCTTTTGAAGGAGTCCATAAGAACGCAATCTCATTTGATAATAGGAAAATTAACTTTGCACTATGAAATTTCACATTACAAACATATTTTCGGAAATATACTACTTCCGTAAAGCTAGGGATGCATACACAAACACACATATATACATAGGCAAATCGAAAATTAAAAATAACAAAACAAAAATCAAAAAGATGTACACATGGTTGACACTCAGTATAAGAGGGGAAAAAAGAGTGTATAACATTTCAGGCATGGCTCTTCATCAGAAAGAGGAGAGGAATAAGATCCAGAGAAGGGAAAAAAAGTGCACATGGCTACATAACTGAAGTGTGTGTGTGTGTGTATACATATGTACATAATGGGTGTATATACACATATATACGTGTTTGTATGTGTATATGAAACAAAGTTATTTTATTCCATGAAGGTAGAAATATAAAAAAAAAAAGTTGAATATGCACTGGAATTCATTTAGATTTTTTTATTTTTGAATTTTTAAAGACTTAACTGGTTTCACAGATTTCTCTGATTTCCAAAAGATGAGACAAAAAGACAGAGCTATGCTGTAACTGTCTTGGGCGCACACGCGCCTACATTTGAAATGAACTGAATTCTAACAAAGAAACTATCCCACAATTTTTATCTTCATTTGAACTATTTTCTAACTTCTTTCTGCGGCAATTACTAACTTTTTTTTATAATTCAGATCAACAAACTTAGACAAGAAAGGTATGTTGACTTAGTAAATTCCCAGTTAATCTTTGTAGCAATGCAAATATTATCCACTGTTTTTGCTGGAGTCCTCATATGCTGGTAATGCAGTAGAACTAGGTAAATGTAAATAATTGAAATAGTCAACTGAACGTTTAACAACTTACAACACTTAACGTGATGAGAGTAAGAACAGAAACCTAAGACAGAGCAGCCTTGAATTCTGCTTCTTCAAGTATACATCGAGTTAGCGAGAGCCTCTGTGTGGTCACTCGATCTGCTGGAAATAGCAGCTCGTGTTGGATCAAAACCATCCGCGAGCAATCATGCTTTACTCAAACGAATAAATAATAAAGAACTCCGTTTAAATGACAAACGGGTCTGAACTGACAATAATAATGTTCAAGCGAAAACCCTTCGGAGAAATGTATACGTAAGGGCGTTTATAAATAATTTATGTTTTTATTTATATATATATATATATATATAAAGCGCTGTAGCCTATTACAATTACTCGCACACACGAACACAGTAACAGTTTGCAAAGTTTTTTTTCATCTTCAATTAAAACTATATTTATAGGTATATATGGAAACACAAACACACACACGACAAATACATACTTCACGTATGCATGGATATGTAATAAGGAGTTATTTGAACATATTTAAAAAAAATAAAATTGTTATTTGGAAATCGAACTCAATTCACATAATCATCATTAAAAAATTAGAACAATCGAAATGAATGATGACTTCCACAAACCAGTCTCTCTATTGCTTGCTTACCTTTGTGTGGTTTTTTCTTATCCTCAACTTTGCCTGAATCCACATCCTGTAAAAATTCCAACGCAGTAGAAAACCTATTCTGTTTACTAGAACCGGGTTCAAACTCACGGGGAGAAAACCTATGCTCTATAACAATTCTAGGTGGGTCCGTGTGGCAACGTTTATCCCTCAGCTCAGACAATTGTTGTGCGTGTACAGAAACGGGAGATTCGCTTTCACTGGCCTCATCCAGCGACTTATTCGTTCTCCTAGTAATGGTAAGAGTTGGTTTAGAAACACCACCGGTGAAATGATGTTCAATAATAATGTGAGAAAG
Organism: Octopus bimaculoides; assembly: GCF_046866305.1. Taxonomy (NCBI): domain Eukaryota; kingdom Metazoa; phylum Mollusca; class Cephalopoda; order Octopoda; family Octopodidae; genus Octopus; species Octopus bimaculoides. The sequence goes on along the minus strand of NC_142933.1, from coordinate 57,403,491 downwards.
TTCTTCTGCACTATTAGAAGCATCAGTAGTACCAGTAGTATCTGGATTATACACGGGAGTTTCATCGATATGTAATACTGTCGGTGATACAGACTCTTCTCTATCTTCCTCATCTATTAATTTGGGTATTCGCATGTAAGTGCTGCCAACACTGTCTGACAACGGATTGGGGCTGTCATTTCGGAAATTAAGCGATACTGGAGAGGATACATGTTCAATCTTTAATTCCAAAGGCTTTTTCTGCAAACTTGAGCTGTTGTGTCGCTCACATGAAAAGTGTGGATGTTTTGTTACTAGAGGCGGGAGAGGAGGTCGTCGTTGAACGGCTATTTCGATAGGTTTTCTTACTGGACTTTCGTTTGCTTTGCAAAGTGATGTTGAAATATCTTCAGTAGTTCTTTTAGGAGATTGTGTGGCCAAAAACGTAGGGCTCTGAGATCTTTCACAAGGTGTACTTTGCAGTTCATTAACATCCGCCAAAAATCCACTGTTTCTTTTGATTTTGTTAAATAAATAATCCCAATCATTGGCAGGTCCACGACTTCGCCGTTCGATTTTTTCCTGATTTTCAAACTTGGGGAAAAAATCAGCAAACAGATCGCAATTTGAACGTCTGTTAAAATCATCAGCAAAAGCTCGTGATCTTCTCCGCAATTTGAAGTTAGCAAATTCTTTCTCAAATTCCTTAAAATCTTCGTCATTGTCAAAGAAATCTGAAAAGGAATCACTTTTCCCAGTACTTTTCGTTACTGCAACATCTTGTTTAGCCCCAGCTGAACTGTGTTTAACTTTTAGTTCAGTCAGTGGCATGTGTTCATTCGAACAACAAACATTCGTATCCTGTTGAAAATTAATTTTCAAAGGAATCGAACTTCGCCCTTCACTCTCAACATTACGTTTTCTATCTCTAGTTGCAAATACTTGGTCTCTATCTTCACTGTCCTCTATTCGACCAAGTCGACCGAACACATTGAAGTCATTATCCAAGTTAGCAAACTCCCGTTCGAACTCCTGGAAATTTTCATCACTTTTGAAAAAGTCCATTAACATGTCATGTGGGGCTAATGCGTTTCTGAAAGACGACGATAAATATTTCAGAGGGGACGAGGAGTTTGAAGAACTTCGTCTGCTTATAGAATTTGTGATTCTGGCTTTATTACAACTGCTTGGCGTTGGTGAGGAAGAAATACAGGTGTTAACAAAACGAGGTTGGCATGATGACGAAGTTTCTGAAGAAGCTGCTGGTGTAGTAGCAATAGGAACAGGTACAATATCACAACCAAGAATTCTTCCAGAGTTACGTGTAGAGAAAGTTTCCTCCTGCAATGTTAAACAATTCGCACTTTGATCATCACAGATATTATTGTTAACTTTGTTTTGTTGATCCTGCTGGTTAATACTGGTAAAAATTGGACTATTACTCGGGCTGTTTCCGAATCTGTTATTTTGGGCCAATTGTTCTTCAATATTTACTGGTATTTCGCGCAGTGGAGATACTTGGTAGTCGTGATTACATCCACTTTTCTGAAGACTTTCTTTCAGAAACTGGAAGTCTTGTAATTCTTGTTTAAATTCTTCAAAATCCTGTTCGTCCTTAAACACGTAACATAAATTTCTGTAAGAGTTCAAATCGTTGAGATCTGTGTATTTCAAATGGAGTATACTGTTTGGAGAAAATGTCGTTCGACCACAACTGTTGTTCGTCTGAGTGTAATAACCACCACTAGAACTACTACTTCCAGTATTATAAGTAGTATCTGTGTCGATAGCAGAACTACCGACTTGATGTACCGGTCGACTGTATAAGCTACACGGCAAATTGGATGTACATGTACTGTCGTTATTAGCATCTCTCACGTCATCAACTAATAGTGAACAGCTATTAATAGAACTGTTTAAACTATTTGAGGGGTTACGATTTGTCGTGTTTTCAGTTACTACATCAAACACCTGTCTTGGAGAGAGAGAGGAAACTACATTTTGTTCCACTGGTCTGCATCGCAGATCAAATTGTAGATGATCACAAGAGTAGCGGTGATCTCCAGAATTTTTGCTATTTAGATCGGCGCGACAGTTGTTATTGGTGCAATTAGCAACAGTAATAGAGGTATTGTTATAATTGTTAGCATCAGTAACAGCATCACAACAGCCACTGGTTGTTATAGCTTCACTTTTATTTATGCAGTTTGCAACCGAACTAGTAGCAGCATTACAGTCGTATCCATTAGAGCTTTTTTTCTTGCAGTTACCCGTATCTGTTTGTTGTTGATGTTGCTTTCGTGTAGGAAGTCGAAACTGGCAGGAGCGGCGGCTAAAGTATCCACTATCTTCACCCATACCGATCGGGTTTTTGAGGGTGGTGGGGAAGCACCGCTCAACCTCTAACTTAGCTTTATGTAGCAGTTAGATGAAGATTATGTTGCTGCTGGTATGTTGTCCCGGTGTAAAAGAAAGAAGCAATCGTAATATGATGTTGGCAGCGGTACCAAATACCGACCATGTAGACAGCCATAAACTAGAGAAGTTGGTAAATAACAGCAGTAAGTGTGATAAGGATGAGAAAAACGATAGCTTGGCATGCTGCTGCTTTTCGTTAGAGCTGCTGATAATTGGATGAGGAGCTTGGGGTAGGAGTTGGTCGGTGACAGGCTTTCGTCTTCTTGTTACACTCCTTCGCTTTTATCTCAGTTGATAGTAAGCAGCAGCTCCTGATGAGGTCACCCATATAGGTAAAACGTGTTACCCATTAAAGTTCTTCATACTGACAAATAAGCGGTGGCTATGTTCAAACAAAAGATGTTGGTGATTCTATGTATTAGATAATCAAATGTCGAGAGATCTCTCATTACAGACGAGGAGCGTGTCTTAACGCATTTTCAGCAAGTAGTAGATGTAACGTTGTTACCAGCCTTGCTAAGTAAGATTTTTTATTTAATATCTCCATATGGCGTGTACCTGTGTGAGTGCGAGAGATTATGACACGAGAAAGAAAGCGGAAATGGTACTACTAATAAGTACACACGTCTGAATGACGAAATAATAACGTTAACTGAAAGCGAATAGGAACAAAGAGCAAAATGGGGGCTTAAAACTACACGAATTTTTAAAAAAAACCTGCTTGAGGCAGTATTGTTGGTTGAAGTCAAGTAAGTCAATAAATAGTTTTAAGTGTAACATCTACCAATGGGCATGCTCGGCCAACTTTCAACACTGTTCGTATACTATTTCATTTACATACTTGGCTCTGGTAACCAGGGAGCTTCAACATAGTCGCTAGTCCTGCTAGAAATAGCAATAAAATCATATCCTCATATCACACTCTACTGTCTTTAAAAGTGTAGATAATATGGTTTTGTATCAAACGAACAAAAACAGAGTGGTCAAAGCTGGAACGCCTTTAGCCATAAGTCTGCTCATTCTGCTCAATTCTAACCTGGGGCTAAACAATTTGGTTTAGTTCGCAATGTGAACAGATATTTCAATCTGGGAACTAAGTCATCTGTGAAATAAAATTTTAAATATGAGACTAATAATAAAACTACTGCATTTACCTATGTAAATAATTCAATCAGCAGACACGCCTTCGCACCGGATAGTTCTCTCGTTGAATCATACAAGTCACTACGTAAACTGTAAACAATGACTTTTTTTAACGGAAGTAATACTATCAACATAAAGAACCTATCATTACACTCCTTGTTCTTTTCATGGGTACTTCTAACAACCACCTGCACACAAGAGAGAGACGTAAGTACACTCCCCGTGTGATTATATTTCTTAATAATCGTTTCTACAATTGGTACAGAGCTTAACAGTTAGCGAAGGATGAAAAGCAAAGTTAACCTAGGCGAGATTTGAACTCAGAACGTAAAAAGCAAAATCAAATATCATGAAATCAAGTGGCTTCAGATGGTGAGAATTTCGTCTTTGTTTTGCTTTACTTCATCAGTGCACTGTATTAATAAATTTATCGACAATACTGAAATTACCTTTCTGAATAAAGATTTCATTAAAACTTAAAGAAAAAGTTTATCAACAATAGTTCAAATTGCTGCAAGTATGTACGCATTTCAGTACAAACTCCACTTTTATTCTAAAAATTCTTTTAATACCAAGATATCCGTCCTTGTGGTGAGGAGGAAAGAAATGTAACGTTTTTATATAAATAGATCTTTGGAGAACTTTAGTAAAAACAATTGAACATACCCTTCATCATCAACAACAATACGTACACCATCCGTTTTAGGCGTAACAAAACCCCTAACCCTAAACACCGGGTGTGCGTATTCTTTACTTTCGCCCATTCTTATTTACAATAGATACAAAAGTATAAATTGAAAGTAAATATGCGCTTGGGTGGCTGTGTGGTAAGTAGCTTGCTTACCAACTACATGGTTTCGGGTTCAGTCCCACTGCGTGACACTTTGGGCAAGTGTCTTCTACCATAGCCTCGGGCAAACAAAGCTTTGTGAGTGGATTTGGTACACGGAATCTGAAAGAAGCCCGTCGTATATGTGTATATGTTTGTGTCTTTGTTTGTCCCCCCACCATCTCTTGACAACCGATGCTGATGTGTTTACGCCCCTGTAACCTAGCGGTTCGGCAAAAGAAACCGATAGAATAAATGCTAGGATTACAAAGAACGAGTTATAGGGTCGATTTGTTCGACTAAAGGCGGTGCTCCAGCATGGCCGCAGTCAAATGACTGAAACAAAAGAGTAAACGAGAATTATGAATCAAAATAGTTGTCTAACTTTTTTTTTTAATGAAAAGATCTAGCAAGGAAAAGTGTGAAATTCAGTGGATTTTGTATATGAATGGTCTCTGCTGTAATTAGCTGGCTGGTAACAGGTATAATTATTTGTTACATTGCAGTTTTGAACAAAAGATTTTAATATGGAGAGAGGGGAAAAAACAACTTGTTGACCAAAAATTATTGACACTTTACTTACATACTCCTGTCATCTTTGCTAAGGAAGATTAGAATTTAAAAAAATTCTCCCAAACAAATTTACCAAACAATGTTATTCAATTTGACTTTTAGAATGGTAGAGATGAAGCAAATTAGGTCTCCTTTAAAAAAATTAATAATTAAATAGTTTCTTAATGGTAAATTTTTAAACTAAAATCATTCATGTGTGTATAAATAAACAAGATACCTTACCCACAGAACAATATAAATACAGAATGAATTTGAAAATTGTAATTTTCTCAATAACCTAGTTAATATAAATTAGTCTCACTCTTAGTCTTACTGATGTTTTATCCTGATTATATATTAACAGCTTACGTTTATCCATCTAAAGCTCTAAATATTATACCAACTAATCCTCAATACTTAATTTTAGACCCCACCAACTCCACACAATGTTTATTAATTTAAAATATTAAGGAATAAATCCTTCATATTGATTTCAAATTTGGCACAAGGCCAGCAACTTTGAAGCAAGGGGTTAGTTGATTACATCAAATCCAGTGTTCAGCTGGTACCCATTTTATCAATTCCATAAGGATGATAGGCAAAATTGACCTCAGCAGAATTTGAACTCAGAACATAAAGACAGACGAAATGCCACTAAGCATTTTGCTTGGTGTGCTAACAATTCTGCCAGCTCGCCACCTTGTAAATCCTTCACATTAAAATGTAGATTCATAGGAATTTTATTTATTCTTTCTTTACACCATCATCATTATATTCACCTCATTTATTTATCAACTGTTCAATTGAAAAACATTCATTCTGTTCAGGCATTATCACTAGAATCATTTAAATCAATTTCTAAATTTCTTTAAACCAGATGTATCCATCATCAATATGTGGTTAATTTAAAGGAAATCAATATGTTATATACACCAGAAAACTAATCTTATTGGTCTCAAGTCAATATTATTTCCAGCAGTCATTTCTCTTCCAATAAAAAGTGTCCCTAATTTTGAATTTAGAAACATTTCATTAATATGATAAAATTGGATACCATTTTCTTAACTACATCTTTCTAAGTTTCAAACTGTGATTCATTAGTTCTATTTGTGGAATAACCAGAAAAATTCACAAGCAGTAGACATTAACAGATAAATGGAAAATATTAATTACTCCAGACAAAGAAATATATTTAAATTCTGAATATATATTGTAATTTTCATACAAAGGCATATATATATATATTAGGGTTATGACATTTTCACAACCTAATAATCCTATACTGTAATTCAATGAATAATTTCATAAAAGTCAGGAAACTAACACACATTTTACTTTATTTCACAAGAGAGATGTGGAATAAAAGTGTATTTATACATTTTTAAGATTACTGAATTAAAATTGCTCTATGCAAAGGTTCAAAACAGCTATTTTAAGACAGAGGCCACTACAAGCATTCAATAACATACAAAATTAAAAACAATACATATTTTTAACTTTATAAGTTTAATTCCCTATTTAAAGCCAATTTTTAAACAAAGAATTAATGTTTTGTCAGATAAAATAAATCGAAACTGAAGTTTCTCCTTCTCTTTACAAACATCATAAAGATCTTGAGGGCACTTGATTGCCCATTCTGCACTCTGATTTGTTCTGGGAATTTCCAGTTTTGATGGTTTTCGACTCCAAAAGTTTTTTACATAGTTCAATGCTTCATTATGAACTTGCAGGCTACCACATAACTTCTGATAATCATGTGCATTGAACATTTGGTCAGTAAACCAAAAATCTGCCCAGCTGTAAGAGATGAATTGAAAAACATTGAGAAGCAAAACTCTTTTCTCTGATAGAAGAATAAATGCCAAAAGAGCTAATATTGCTTGAGAATTCCATCTTAAGTTGGGTATTTTTTGAAACTTTACAATAGGAAATTTTCCGGTTGCTTCAAAGAAATGAAAAACTCTGGTCAAATGAAATAGAAATTTTATATCATCTCGCCACCTGCTGAATCAGTAATCTTTTCTTCACCATTGTTGAAATTAACCTGGAGTTTCTTGTAATTACTTAGACGCTCTGACATGAATGTATTTTATTTATTTATGTGTTTCAGCCAAGTGGCTGCGGTCATGCTGGTGCACCACCGTGCGTATATTTAATATTGGGAGATGACTTTTTTCTCCAAGTTCATTATCCATTACAACACGAAGAACTCTATCAAGGATATGATGCTGACAACCAATAAATTGTGGTTCTTTCAAACCCTTGGGAGCAAACAGTCTTTGCAACTGAATGACAATGCCATTTCTTTTCCCAGTGTTCACACTCGTATCAGTGACAATCATCTTTACACAATTCCATAAACTGTATTCATCTAAAACAGCTGTTATTCCATTCGCAACAGTATCGGCTTTTCTGTTTGGTAATTGAAGTGCTTCTAACTTAACTTCTCTCTGTTCATTCTTTAAAACTAGCACTTTGGTATTCTTGATCATCAATACGTTTACCTTACATTTCCAATGAACAAGTTTCTAAATGTAGTGTTTTCTTCATTTTCGTTTTTAGTTTAACAGCTTCTATGATAGTTGATCTGTAAATACCAAATTGGGAAGGAGTATTGACATTGATTCCATCTTGAGATAACTGTCGACAAACTGTTGCTGCTTTTTGGGCTGGAAGGTATTACTAACTTGGTTGCAGTTCCAGTTTTGCTATACTTCCTCCTTGTTTGTGTAGATTCTTCATCTGATTTTTCGGACTCTTGATATTCACTTTCAGTCTCTGCTTCACACATTGACAATGACACTGGAGTTGCTCTGGTTGAAGTTGGTATTAAGGACACTTTCCTTCTTTTGGATGGATGGATGGATAGCTGTGTAACTGGCTGCCTTTTCAGTTGCATACCCAACCTGTCCCTTGCTCTCACTTTGAAGATAACATAACCTTCTATCCTCACTGCACAGCCATTCACCATTTTCCGTTGTAATGCCAAAAGTTCCTTTCAATGATTTGTATTTTCCTCATTTTACACATTTCCTTTCCTTCCTTTGATGGTACCTCTAAGGAACAGGTAGCAACTGACAATTTGAAGTTTCATTGGTATCCTGCAGTTGTTTTCCAAAGAATGCTCTTCTAGGGGAACAGGTGGTCTTTTCCTATGTGAGTCTTGAAATTGCACAAGATTCTTCATCCAAATTTTTTTTGTTTCTTTGAGTGACACAAGCACTTCTCTTATGAGACATTATTTTAGACTCTAGTTGGATAAGCCTACTATTCAGAAAAACAGTTAATATAGTTAGAGTTTTTAGCATCACAGAAATAAAAAGGAGAGGAAGGTGATATTTCCTAAAGTAGGGCCTAAGTAGTAACAAATTAAAAACTCTGTAACTCCTAACCTACTTAAACCTGAAAGCTGAAATTTGAGATATACTGCTTCTGCATTGCATTAAGTTAGCACACCAAGTTTGGTAAAAACTTGAGTAGGTATTATGACCCCACCCCCTAGAATTTTGCATGATTTGGATCAAAAGTGGTGTTAGATTTTTCCAGTTGGAGGTGACATTTTTCTAAAAAAATTAAAATTAAAATTAAAATAATGAAATTGCTCATTGACTTTTGACACAGGAAATTGTTTACTTCCAAAAAAATCAAAACGTCATAACCCTCTTATATATACACACATACATGCCACATATAACTTCAATATAAATGTGTCTGTAATTTAATTATAGCATATAATAGAACATTAAATATAGTTAGTCTTGCTGATATTTTATCCTGATTATATACTTTTCCTGTTGCAAAATACAACAGGAAAGGACAACAATAAAACAAGAAATTTTTCATTTTCAATGATATTCTGTCTATTTAAAAATGCATATTAAGATAATATGTGTGTATATTTATATATATATATATATATATCATTTGAAATAATCTATATCTAGAAATTTATTCTTTGAACAATCTTGAATAAAAAACAAAAGTAGTTAGGAATTTCTTTTAATTATACTTTTCTTCTCTTTTTCAGAGTAAATCTAGAGTTGACCAAAAATAAAATTTAAAATATAATATACATATTTTTCTTTTAATTATCCTAAAACTAAAAGCACCTTAAAAGATTTGTTAAATTACAATTCTTGTACATCATATGGGTTGGATAAATCTGTACAAAAGCATATTTCGCCCATATTGTGAGATAATCAATCTCACATTGATTTTCTACCAGCATTTTGAAAGTTATATTAGATCACTATAGATAAGTGTTGCAAGAATTCCAACACTAAACGACAATAATAGGCTAGCAAATTAGCTAAAATTATAGATCAAAATTCTAATTACCTCTCAATATACCTTACACAACAAAGTAATAAGTTTGTTTTAAATAAATATGATTACATGCATATGGATATCTATGATGAAGAATACTAATATCTATGAGATTTATGATAAACAAAATTTTATTCTTCCTGTAAACAGAAAGCAAAGGTTGTTATTACAAACAGCAAAACGTCAAAAGAGTTTGAATGTCATTGTTCTTGGTGTAATTGTAGTAACAGTTGAAAAGTTAGTTGCTGGTCATTATGTTGTTATTGTCGATTGTTCATTGTGGTTGTCAGCTACTGTCCATCATCTCTGTTGGCCATTTCCTATGGTGTCTATCAATGCTCTCTGTCAAGTAGTCAGGGTGTGCTGAATAGGCTCAAGGAAAATGGCCAAAAAGGATGGGATTGTTGCTGGAGCCAGTTCTAGGTGATATTGTGATTGGTTAAAATTTTTTATCATGTGAATAATATTCTAGCGAATTGCAATATCACCAAATGTAACATCCACTTTTTCATGCATGAGAGATTTTCTCTGGTCTGATGTCTGCCTTGCCACCAAATCTCATCTGCTTCGAAACAAGGTAACATGTTTTCATGGCTAGACATGTTGTCATGGAAGACTGGAAATGAAGAACACTGCTAATATAGCAATAATACTTGTTTACAACAATCATCACTTTGTGTCAAGAGAAGGAGACAAACACTCACACTCTATTTCTCTCTCTCTCTCACACACACACACACACACACACAAACAGGCTTCTTTCAGTTTCTGTCTACCAATTCCCATCTACTCACAAGGCTTTTGTTGGCCCAGTGTTCAAATAGAAAATGCTTCCCAAGGTCCATACTGTGAGACTGAACCCAAAACCATTTCCTCATTATCCTTCTTCCAGTATTTTCATCATTGCAGTCATTGCATACCAAGTGCAAGGCAAAACCAATGCAGCATCAGTGTTTCACAGAAAGATTTTCTCAAGTGTAGTGTCATCTTACCAAGTGATTTTGAGGTTCTTCTGTAGATATTGTTGGTGAAGTGTGTCCAGTTTCTTGGACACTTTCCTTGTTTAGCATTGTATAGGCAAACCTTCATTCATATCAGTATTGATTTTTGTTCTTGCTCCTACATTGCTAATTCTCTTGTTCACATTATTTACTATTTTTCCATCACTAATCACACTGGCCAGGTAAAAGAAATTGTTAGCATCTTCTCCAACTTGATGTCCAATAAGGATTAAATAGTTCACAAAAGTGTACTAACATGCACATTTTAGTGCTTAGATAGTATTTATGTATAATGGTCTTAGCTCAAATTAATAAATGTGTGTGTGTAAGCAAAACTGGGTGTTGTGTTCTTGAGCAAAAAACTTCATTTCATGTTGCTTCAGTCTATTCAACTGGCGTAAATGAGTAATCTTGTGATGGACTGGCATCTCATCCATGGGAGAGATATATGTATGCCACAGAATCCAGGAAATTGGCATTATGAGCCAATGGCCTGGGATGGATCTTCGATCTTTTTGATATATATGCAGTACACTTAAGTATATTCCCTAATAGAAGACAGAAAGTCAGACCGACACACGTGTTTGTACCACACTACCACAACAAACATTACTACAACTATGTAATTACTACTCCCACCAAAGATTGTAAAGATCAAGAAATCCAGATCAAGCTGAAAAAAACCCAGATCATCTTTGGATGCTTCATCTTTATAAACATGTCTGTGTATATACATGAAAATATACATACAAGCACACAGAGAAATGTGCATGTAAATGTGTACAAATATACATAGATATGCACAAACACCCAAACACAAAAATGTATGCACTCACTAAAAGATGTCGCACCAAATAAATTCTTTCATTGTTGATATATGAGAATGTAGGTGTGCACACATGTGTCACAGTAAGATACAGAAACATGAATGAATACACATTTTCCATATACCTGTATGTAGAGAGCATGGCTATAGCCAGACTGAGGCAGCTGTGTTAACAGTATTTTATATGCACTCATAAAAACTTAAAACTTTATTGACTCCCTAACATTGCCTTTGTAAGTAAAGCTGACAGTATCAGAAAATAAATAAAACTTACAAGGAGGGCATGTAAAACAATTGTGAGGACATGTAACAAAGAAAAGAGTAAAGGAGGAAGGAAAGAGACGTGCTTACACACATTTTTCATAACCAAAGTGAGACAGCTATAGTAGTGGTAGTGCTGGATTTGCATAGCCAGACTGATGAAGATATAATTGTAGGACTAAATTTGTGCTTCTGAAAATTAAATTTATCTCCTCTCAAGATTGTCTAGGAAAGCAAAAGTGTGTGTATGATATTAAGAAACCCAATGATTTGTTATAAGTTAAGAGCATAAACATCGTAGTATTATTATGGCTATCTCAAATTTAGTACCACAAACACACACCACAAGATGACTAAAAAAAAAAGTTACATTCAAACACACATTGTTCATGTAAAAGACATAATAATCACAATAAAAATGTTTCAGTGCAACATGTTTATTACAGGGTTGCTACAGACTGTTAATGTAATTTAAGACATTCAAACATTCAATCAAGGTGTAAATTGAGAATTTTTTTGCATATCTGATTTTCTCTGTCTGCAGGGCTGGTATTAGGCCAGTATATATTTAGAGTTAATATCCTCCTAGATGGGTTGGAAAGTCACATCTCATTCAATACATACATGTATAGTCTTTCTGTAATCATTACCCTGCTAAAATAGCGACCACACTCTACTATTTTAGAAAAGGAGGATATAGTGGGTAATGTAATCCTGGAAAAACCAAGAGACTAAGTTATCTCAGCTGAAGTACTTTCAAACACAGCTTAGCTGAATAAGCATTGACCTGAGACTAAATGACACCTTTATGTTATTTTAACAATTTATCTTAATCTGTCAGTTTTAAACAATCTTCCCACTTCCTGAACATGGGAGAAATCAGTTCAAGCAACCATCTCAATTATAATTCAAATGTTTTAACTTGTTTTTATTTTTGTTTGTACATTCAGGTTAACTAGAGTCTCTCTCTCTCTCTCTCTCTCTCTCTGCAACAAAGCTGCACTTACAGAAAATGTCCTCCCTACTACTCATCACTCAACCATAAAGTGAAACAGGGTGCCAGTCAAGTGGAGTACAAAAATGTGCTTTGCTTCATAATCACTTGATTCAAATATATTTATCCCAGCAAATCAGTAAGGAAGAATTATAGAGCAAATTAGTATAATACAAATAGCTAAACCCATCATATCAAAAGAAATAAGGATCAATGTAGGAGGACATGCCAGGAAAACATTAACCAGGCTTGAACTAATTTAATTACAGTTGGGCATGTAAACATTTTTGCATTTTGTTTTCATCAGCCATAATTACTTTATATAGGATTTGAAACTTGAATCCTACATCCTCTGCTCTAAAATATTTAGTCTATTGCGTGTGCGCACACACACACACTTGTAACTAAAACTTTGTAAGTATAATGATGTCATGAATTATAAAATTGTATTCTACAGTCGTACCTTCGATGGAGGACAAATTATTTTATAACAGGGTAAATGCATATGGTACCACTTAAAGAAAGGTCAGCTAATACTAACATTACTAAATGTCAAGCTCATAATAATAGGCAATAGCAATGAATATATTAAGTCAATGCTTTTAATCCCTTTCATTGTTTCTAAAGACTAGAAATTCAGTAGCATCTTCTTAATACCACTTTCCATAATACAGTATCACTGTAATGCTTTCTAAAATAAAATTATCATTTATAACTTAGGTGTGAATTGGCAGTCATTAGAATGTCAGAGAGAATGCTTCTTGTTGTTTGCTTTGACTTACTTTGCTCCAAGTTCAAATCCTGCCAACATCAACTTTGCCTTTCATTCTTTTGGGGTTGCTAAAAAAGTACCAAGCTAAGACAGTGGATTCAAAGGAATGTAAGAACGTCTGACAGGATGGCTTGTGGTATTTGTTCCAGCTCTTTGCATTCTGAATGCAAATCCTTCCATGGCCTAATTGGGTATGTTTAGTAGCACCTACTTTGTTGCAAGTATTCAGGCCAAGTTTCTGGTTTGAAGATACCTTCCTCCTCCCCTCTCACCAATTTCAGAGGCCCTATAACAAGTCATAGATACTGCCTTCCCTCCTGACTAAAAGATGAAAACAATACCATTTTATAAATTTAAATCTTAATGTATTGTATTATCTGTCAAAACTGCATCACTTGTTATCTATAATAATAAACATGAAATTCTATCTATCCGTCCGTCCATGACTTCTGTGTCTCAGTCTACATTTGCTCTACAATTGCTGTGGGAATTTCCTGATATCTGATGTGATTGTTGACAGATGTAATTTTTCATTTTACTAGTAGAAAGGACAAATGGATAAAATGAAATGTCTAAATCTTAGGCTAGACTCGCTAATTACTACCTGTCGCCTTGCTCTTCTAATAACTGGAAATCATCATTATGCTTGTGATATTATTTTCTCCTCACAAAGAGTTAATTTTAATTGAAGGTTTTGGGGTTCTTTACATTAAGTATGTTACAACATACTTTTACAGCTTGGTTTTATAAATATTTCACTTTTAGTCCTCAACCGGGGCAGAACTTTTGAGTGAAGTCGTTGCCAGTGCCGCTGAACTGGCTCCTGTGCAGATGGCACGTAAAAAACACCATTTTGAACATGGCTGTTGCCAGTACCGCCTGACTGGCCCTCATACCGGCGGCACATGAAAGCACCCACTATACTCTCGGAGTGGTTGGCGTTAGGAAGGGCATCCAGCTGTAGAAACTATGCCAGATCAGATTGGAGCCTGGTGCAGCTATCTGGTTCCCCAGTCCTCAGTCAAATTGTCCAACCCATGCTAGCAAGGAAGGCGGAAGTTAAACGATGAACGATAGTGATTAAAGGTAACATAATTCAAATACTAAAATAGTTATATCCATTACACAATGATCAGTAAACATCTAATTTTAACAATTGAATGTAACAAACATGAAGAATATTGTGAACATGAAACAAAAGTGGAAATGCAAAGCATATCATGGTAAAATTCCCAAGTTACAAATTTCAAAGCATGAATCTAACTCCAAACAACAATCAAACCTTAAAATACACGAAGCACTCATGTAGAATTACTTTTCAAGACCATATTTCTCATGAAACATTACCTATGTATTTAAATTCATTTTTAAAATAACCATGAGTTTGGAAGTATTTTGCAAAATAATTCACTTTTCTTTATAAAACTAGCATTTGTTGCAGTTACATAACATTTGTTTATGTAAAATTATAAAAAGACTGTTTTAAATATGAACATTTTAAAACAAGCAACTTTGTCTCATAGAACAAGAAGCAATCCCAAGTATGGTAGTATCAAAACGATTAAGTATAAATATGTTTAAAAAGGAATACTTAGCATTTTCTTCTAGTAATTATTACTATAATACAAAATAAAAGTGAACAACAATGTTATCTATATTTCGTTTTTGGATTTGATTTGCAATGAAAAAAGAACATGCATGCATGCACACAAAAAGTAAAATTCTGATGTGTAATCCAGTAAAATATATGCTGAAAATTTTCAAAGAAACATAATACAGAAAAAACGTTTTTCATAATGTAAGTAGACTTTAAATGTGTAACTATATATCATGTTCACTCAAATTCTGAGATATAGCAAGGGTCGGCTGAAAAGTTCATCAGCTAATCAAAATACTTTTATGAAGTTTATTTTACAACATAATCCCCTTGCTGTCCACATAATTCTTCCATTGGGGTTACAGCACTTCAATCCAATTGAAGGTGAAGAGGCTTTCATCCTGTTGGTCCAAGAAGTCATCAACAGCAGATATGACATCATCCTCACTGCAATACTGGTTCCCAACCAAGTGTTTTTTCATGCTGGGTAACAGATGATAGTCAGTCAGATGGGGCCAAATCCAGAAAATAGGTCAACTAGTCCAATGCTACAGTCATTGAAACTAATGACTATGTGTTAGAGCATTCAGTTTCTAAGGTGTTTGATTTTGGTAACTTTTTGTAACTGCCTCAGCAAGTAGGCATAGTACTCTCCATTTTGAAGATACTCAATAAGCACAATACCTTTTGCATCCCAAAAATCTGAGGCCATCACCTTTCCTGTAGATGAAACGATCTTGGCCTTCTTTGGAGCAGATGGAGGGGGTGTTTCCACTGCATAGATTATTTCTTTGTCTCTCGCTCAATGTAATGAAGTCATCTTTGCATAGAAAATGTTCATGGAAACCAGCTCGATCTGCCTCAAGCAATGTCAGATTTTCCAGTGACGTGATCAGCCTGGTACACTTTTGATTAGGTGTCAGAAAACGTGGCACCTACCAAAATACAATGCTTTTCTTTCAATTAATTATGGAATAGAATTTAATAAAATAACTTTGTTACTATCAAGCTGATGCGTGGGACATAAACATGTAATTCTGAAAGATTTTAATTTGGATCACTTGAATAACAACTAGGGATGGCCTCAAGTGGGTTAGTATAAAAGGAGCAGAGAGATTTGGTTGTTTGTAAGTCGAACAGTAGAGGCACTCTGGTGGAGAGATACTTTAATAACAGTGGAGCAATTCATTCTGATAAATTTTCGGTTATTTTCAGTACTGAGTTCAAATGGTCTAATGAATTTGTTATGCCAACATTCGATTCAATGCACAATTATATTTCAAAATAAACTCACAATCTTTTTTTATGATAAAACATTATCAGTGACTTGAAAGAAAGAAAAAAAAATCCCTTTTCAAGGGAGATAATTTGTGTATTTGCAGAGTTGTCTCCACTTAAACTGCATAATCCATTTTCTATAATATTCTTTGCTAAAAACTACAGACCACAATAACCGTGTGTGTGTGTGTGTGTGTGTGTCGTATTTGCATAATCTATGCTTATACAGTACATAACCTCATTTCTTTTGTTTGTCTTCTGTCACCGGGCTTTTTTTTAGATAGAAAGCTATGATTGCACCCCTGTGAAGATATATATATAATACACACATAAACATACAAATAAATCATATTCTTTCATGTTTGTGTCACTTAAATAAGAAAATTCGTCTTTACATAAAGCTTAAATTTAATCCTGGTTGTTTTCTCTATAACAATAAAAGAGAAAAGAAAAAACTAAAAAGTACTGGTACTCCAATATTACTACTAATAAAGTACAATAGAATGGCTGAACTGGCAATCTGACAAGCAAAGTGTCTTGCTGCATTGGTTATATATCAACATTGATCTCAACTAACATCAAGGCCAATATAATCTTTCATCCTTTCATGGAATGGGTGATGTAAAATAAGTACGAGTGGTACAGGTTAAGTTAATCAACTACACCTCACCCTCAAAATTTCTGGCCATGTGCCAATGTCAGAAATCAGTATTACTAGTATCAATAATCTGCTAGCTAAGAATTATTTGTGATTGACTTAGGAATAATGTTAGGTATTTTTCTTTACAAAATATATCTACCTAACTTACTTTGAATCTGAGAAATTATTCTGCATCCAGTTTCTTATTGCCTTCTCTAGAAGCCATGTATTCAAATAGAGAGGAACAACACCCGTGGTGGTCATGCATTTCTCTTTGCATTGTGTAATGTAACTGGAGTAAAATGCTATAAGAACAGAAATCAGGTTGTAAAACCCAATAGGAACTTATATTCAAACAAGAACATTTAACTTTTTTATAATTAAGAAGCAAATAATGTAAAAAGATTCAAGCTAGTTGTATTTCAAGAAGTCACTTAAGCTCTTCCAGACTCTTACTGTGAAATTTGAGCCAATTTTTTATATGCATGTACTTATTAAATGTAAACTTATTTAATATAAACTGAATTCAAAAACAAAAAATATTCATAGTTAAAAGTGTTGTTCTACCCAACCAGTGAATATAATAGGCAAAATCTTAGTAACCTTCAAGGCCATTGTTATCAGTCACATTCATCATCATTTAACGTCCATTGTCCATGCTGGCATGGGTTGGACGGTTTGATTGGGCTGGCATGCTGGAAGGCTGCACCAGGATCCAGTCTGATTGGCATGGTTTTCTACGGCTGAATGCCCTTCCTAACGCCAACCACTCTGAGACTGTAATGGGTGCTTTTACGTGCTACCAGCATGGGTGCCATTTGCGTGACATTGGTATCTGCCATGACAGCCATTTTGCCCAGCTTGATGGGTCTTCTTCTCAAGCACAACATAACGCCAAAGTTCTCTGTCATTGCCTCCAAAAGGCCCAACACTTGAAGGGAGCTTGGCCACTTTGCTATATGGGAAAATTAAATAAAGAAGAAATTATTATGATCATGAGTCTGCTTATTAAGGGCTGACACGAGGTTTTAAACATTTTCACACACACGTAAACAAGTGTGTGTGTGTTTTAAGGTGTGATTGTATGGTTAAGAAGCTTGCTACCCAATCATGTGGACTTGGGTTCAGTCCCACTGTGTGACACCTTCTATTGTATCTCTGGGTCAAACCATTGTGAGAAACTCTAAGAAGCACATTGTGTGTATGTGTGTTTATGTTTATCTTCCCACCACTTAACCAGTTTGTTTACATCCCCATAGCATAACACTTCAGCAAAAGAGATTGATATAATAAGAACAAAACTATAATAAAAAAGGAACATAAGTAAAGGGGAGTCAGTTTGTTTGATCAGGCCTTTTCAAGCCAGTGCCCCAGTATGTCTACAACCAAAATGACTGAAACAAGTAAAAAGATAAAAGATAGGAAATTGATAAGTTTTCTTTTACTTGGTTCAGTCATCCTGATTGTGGCCATGCTGGTGCACAGCCTTAAAGGGTTTTAATCGAGGAAATCGACCCCAGGACTTACTCTTTGTAAACCTAGTACTTATTCTATTGGTCTCCTTTGCTGAAGTGCCAAGTTACAGAGACATAAACACACCAACATCGGTTATCAAATGATGATGGGAAGACAAACAATCACAAAGACACATCATCATCATCATCATCATCATCGTTTAACGTCCACTTTCCATGCTAGCATGGGTTGGACGATTTGACTGAGGACTGGTGAACCAGATGGCTACACCAGACTCCAATCTGATTTGGCATAGTTTCTACAGCTGGATGCCCTTCCTAACGCCAACCACTCCAAGAGTGTAGTGGGTGCTTTTACGTGCCACGGCACGAAGGCCAGTCAGGCGGTACTGGCAACGGCCACGCTCAAAATGGTGTATTTCAGTACCACTTGCACAGGAGCCAGTTCAGCGACACTGGCAATGATCTCGCTTGAATGTTTTTACAGGTGCCACCGGAACAAATGCCAGGAGGGTGACGCTGGGCACAGGTGCCATCACGATTTCGCTTTTGCTTGCCCCAATATGTCTTCACAAGACAAGTTTCATGTCCAATGAAGGAGACGACGTTGGCATGGGTGCCAGTCGTCGAATTTAGTTCGATTTCGATTTCACTTGCCTCAACAGGTCTTCGCAAGTGGAGTTTAGTGTCCAATGAAGGAAAGGTACGCATAAGTGGGCTGGCTACACCCCTGGCAGAGGCCTTGGATTTAGGTCTCACTTGGCTTGCCGGGTCTTCTCACGCACGATTTGACTGAGGACTGGTGAACCAGATGGCTACACCAGACTCCAATCTGATTTGGCAGAGTTTCTACAGCTGGATGCCCTTCCTAACGCCAACCACTCCAAGAGTGTAGTGGGTGCTTTTACGTGCCACGGCACGAAGGCCAGTCAGGCGGTACTGGCAACGGCCACGCTCAAAATGGTGTATTTTAGTACCACTTGCACAGGAGCCAGTTCAGCGACACTGGCAATGATCTTGCTTGAATGTCTTTACAGGTGCCACCGGAACAAATGCCAGGAGGGTGACGCTGGGCACAGGTGCCATCACGATTTCAGGTCTTCGCAAGTGGAGTTTAGTGTCCAATGAAGGAAAGGTACGCATAAGTAAGCTGGCTACACCCCTGGCAGAGGCCTTGGATTTAGGTCTCACTTGGCTTGCCGGGTCTTCTCACGCACAGAATATTTCCAAAGGTCCCGGTCAGAAGTCATCGCCTCAGTGAGGCCCAATGTTTGAAGATCGTGCATCACCACCTCATCCCAGGTCTTCCTGGGCCTACCTCTTCCACAGGTTCCCTCTACTGCTAGGGAGTGGCACTTTTTCACACAGCTATCCTCATCCATTCTCGCCACATGACCATACCAGCGTAATCATCTCTCTTGCATACCACAACTGATGCTTCTTAGATTCAACTTTTCTCTCAAGATACTTACACTCTGTCGGGTATGCACACTGACATCACTCATCCATCGGAGCATACTGGCTTCATTCCTTGCGAGCCTACGCATGTCTTCAGCAGTCACGGCCCATGTTTCACTGCCATGAAGCATGGCTGCTCATACACATGCGTCATACAGTCTGTCTTTTATTCTGAGAGAGAGACCCTTTGTCACCAGCAGAGGTAAGAGCTCTCTGAACTTTGCCCAGGCTATTCTTATTCTAGCAGCTACACTTTCAGCGCACCTTCCCCCACTACTAACTTGGTCACCTAGATAGCAGAAGCTATCAGCTACTTCTAGTTTTTCTCCCTGGAATGTGGCAGAAGTTGTTTTCTGCACATTTACAGGGTTTATAGCTCCTGAACATCTGCTACATACAAAAACTAACTTCCTAGTTAACCTTCCTTTGATGTTGCTGCACCTCTTATGTGTCCATAGCTTGCACTGGGTGCATCTTATAGAGTTTCTACCTACGCTTTTTCTACAGATCAAGCAGGGCCATCTACCTGAAGGGATTTGTGTTTTTTTTCTACCTTCTTACTTATTAGGACTTTGGTTTTAGCTAGGTTGACTCTAAGGCCCTTCGATTCTAGTCCTTGCTTTCACACCTGAAACTTCTTTTCTAGTTCTGATAATGACTCAGCAATTAGTGCAAGGTCATCAGCATAGAGGAGCTCCCAGGGGCATTGTGTCTCGAATTCCTTTGTTATAGCCTGGAGGACTATGATAAATAGGAGGGGGCTGAGGACAGAACCTTGGTGGACCCCTACCTCTCCTCGGAATTCTTCACTGTATTCAATGCCAACCCTCACCTTACTGACAGCATCTCTGTACATGGCTCGCACAGCTCTCACAAACCATTCTTCTATCCCTAGTTTCCTCATTGACCATCAGATGAGGGATCGGGGGACCCTGTCAAAGGCTTTCTCCATGTCAACGAAAGCCAGGTACAGAGGTTTATCCTTGGCTAGGTATTTCTCCTGAAGCTGTCTTACCAGAAATATAGCATCAGTAGTGCTTTTCCCTGGCACGAACATAAACTGTATCTCATCTAAACTGACTCACTCCCTAAGTAGTTGGGCTATGACCCTCTCCATGACTTTCATTACCTGATCTAACAGCTTGATACTTCTGTAATTATTTGTAGCAGTTGACTATGGTGCTGCTACACCAGTCATTGGGTATGACTCCTTCGTGTATCACCTGGTTAACAATACGGGTGACTAGGCTATAGCCGACACTGCCAGATATTTTGAGCATCTCTGCAGTGATTCCTGATGGGCCGGGGGCTTTCCCTGTCTTCATACTCTTGATCGCTTTATCTACTAAGGTACTGTCAATTAGGATAGCTCGTCCCTATGTTGGGTCGACATGCAGCAGACTCTCTTCCTCCTATTCATTCTATTTATTAAGCAGCCTTTCATAGTGGCGTCTCCAAACTTCTCTATTTGCAGCCTCGTTTAGTGCAAGCGTACCATCATCCATGCAAACACATTTCTCACCTACAACACCACAATTCTCTCTCACACACTGTCTTGCAACACGAAATACCTAAAGTCTTTGGTCTTCACGACACAGAACATTGGCAAATTTTTTTTTATCTGCTTCCTCTCTGGCTAAATAAACCTAGCTTCCCTCTTGGCAGTCTGATACAATTCCCTGCTACCACCGTCACACATACAAATACACATACAGAGAGAGAAATAAACTTCTTGGTTTTATTAGTTTCATGCGATAACACCACCCTGTTGCTCAAAGCCAGTCAGGTTATACTAAGTATTACTATCAGAGTTAGCTGAATTATCCCCCTTTTTCTGTAAGTTTTTTTTGTATGGGCAAAATGAGTTATTTCTGATTTCTTGTTCACTTTTTACTACAGCTTGAGGGTGTGGACAGCCTTCTGCTATATATATATATATATATATATATATATATATATATATATATATATATAGCCTTGTGAGTAGACCAGAAACTAAAAGAAGCCTGTCGCGTGGAGTGGGGGATACCCCTGTCTTGATATCATTTGATGATTGTAAACAAGCATCACTATTATGAAAAACATGTCTCGCCATGTCTGGTACATTGCTTAGAAACAGGTAAAGAAGGTTGGCAACAGATAAAGCATCTAGTTGTTGAAAATCTGCTGCAACTAATATCTACAGCAAGCAACAACACTCCTAAATTTTTTTTATAAGTTTGAATATTTGCCTATTTTTGTAGTTGAGGTTTTTTTCAGCTTAACATAGTAAGGCAGATTGGAAGAGCAGGTGGAGAAACAAGAAGATAATCTTTTCTACTCTAGACACAAGACCTGAAATTTTGGGGGAGGGAGCCAGTCAATTAGATCGACTGGTACTTAATTTATCGACCCCGAAAAGATGAAAGGCAATTTGAACTCAGCAAAATTTGAACTCAGAACATGAAGACAGACAAAATACTGCTAAGCATTTCACCTGGCATGCTAACATTTCAGCCAGCTCACCACCTTAGAAACAAGTAGATAATATACATGCAATGTCCTGTATTTTTAACCAAGCACGTTTTCATCTCTGAATTTGTCCTGGTTCTAATCAATGATATTTTTCAATAAGTTTCACAAGCCACATCATTCCTTATTTTTTCTCTATCAAACAAAAATAATTGCTAAGAGAAAACAATTTGTACAATAGATCATACCCATAGAAAGTAAGATAATGAGGTTAATATTTTATGAAGCGAGGTGAAATGAGAGCAGATAAGGTGACTGAGGCAGAATACTAGAACTGATAATATTTTAAGTACTTCAATCATCAGACTTCACTCACCTCAGGGCAACCTGACTTTTTATCTTCCCATATGACAATAAACTTACCAATGTTTTTACAAAATAATAATTGCTGTAATTAAAATGGTATGATAAAAATACATTTTATAATTAAAATGTATACATCATTTACATGTCTTCCAGTGAAAAAAACTAAAGCTAAGAAATGAGTTGCTATTCACAAAACTTTTACATACTCCAGCTTATATATTCAACAAAATTTTCACTGATTCAATCCCATCTCAAGAGATAGTTTTTTATTTGTTTATTTACAATTTCTAGTATTGGATGGATATCTCTCTCAATTTAGACATTTACAAGAATTATTGGAATACTATTTTTTTATAGGACACTAACACTTTAATGAGGGTAAGAAGATCAACTGATACAAACAGGATGTTATGTGTACTTACAGAAATAACTGTTAACAAAAGCTTTCAACCCTGAATGCAGGGCTAAAAGTTTAAGCTCAGCCACTGCTCTAACAGTTTTAAATTTTGCAGGCCAATGAGTTACAACTGGTTACAAATGAGTGTTCTGCAATAGCACCTCACTAAAATTTATTCTCAACATTCATGGAAAATGCCCTGGATCATAAGATTTCAACCTTACCCGAAAAATCTTCATAAATATTGACTTACCTGAAGAAAAAAAAAAGTAGTTAGAAGCAAAATAAAGAGTAAATAACAATATAGTAGAAATTGAATATCCATCTTATAAAAAAAGAAAAGAATAATCATATTATAAAATACAAAACCATTAGGTAAAATTCAAATCAAACTGTTTCCTGTTGTATTTATTTTTCTCCTTCCCTCTATAGTAAAAGTAGCATCAATTCTAAACTCCTACAAGATACTAATGTATTCTTTTTCTCTCAAAAATATTCATTTTAAAATATGTTCTTTTTATTTAGTCTTGATTTTAACTAAATAAGTGTGAATCTATATCAAATTTCTTTCTTTCTTATACTGTTCTTGCGGAGCCCAGGTCAGCTCTGATTGACAACAAAGTACAGCCTATGGATCCATCTTTCCAGTTATACCATACTTCCACTAAGATAATAACAACATAACTTCCAACATACAGTGATGAATTGTATGAGGTACAGTGTGATAGTTTTGGCATACAGTACTCTCTCCATCACATGGTCTAAACTATCTCTATATGCTTGCATTGATATATTGAGTTTGAAGTTATTTCTGTTTTGTTTTTTTATGAGGTTGGCTATGCTAGTATGTAACTAAAATTATATTTTTTAGATTGCTCTGTGGGATATTTGTTGGGGTTTTTTTTAGTTTTTTTGTTTATATACAATTATTTTGCTGAATCAGTGTCTTTGACGGTTGGTTAATTCTGAAAACTTTGATTCTGTTTTCTTTGTAGAACACATTCTATTGAGCTTTTATTAAGGTTTGTAAAAGTGTTTTTACTTTCTTCACTGATGTATAACTGTGTTGCAATAATTGGCAGATGATATGATGAAAGTTGTAGAATTGTTCGCTAAGTGATTGTGATAGTTAGGTGTGTGGAACAGAAGATAATGTTCAAGGAAAAGTTGTAGTTAATTTGGTAATATATTTGTGTATGAATAAAAGCAGATGTGAACTGCTTAGGATATAAAGGATGTGTAATTGCAATGACATTAAAATCACTCTTTCTTGTTACCTGTATTATTTGTAAACAAGAGAACATTGAAGTCTCCTATCAATACTAGCGTTTGTGAACTATGAATGAACTATAGCTGTGGTATTGAATATATGTTTATTAATATGGCGGTGTCTAAGCCTTAGGGCTGAAACACATAACAGAATAATATACATCATGTTGCCAGTTTTTATTTAGAAGCCTGTGTTTCTAGAGTAGTATTGTTCCTTCTTAGTTTACAAATGTTATTTGTGACACTGAATGCAACATGTTTATGTATGTTATAAAAATTACTTCCATTGTCTAAAGATGATTATAATTTAAAATGGTGGATGTTCAGTGTTATGGTATAAAAAGTTTCCTGAATTATTGCTACATCAATGTCATGAGTAATGATAAATTCCATAAAGGAAGTGCTTAGTGTCATTAGTACTGTATTACAGAATCAAGATTTCTTTTTGTATCAAGTCTACAGAGCTTATTTTTGTGTGTTAACCTATTATTTTTTAAATGCATTCTGTACAGACATGTAACATTGGGAAGGGAAATAATGGTACTTCCTGCTTTTATTATTGTCAGTGTTAGTTTCCTGTAGTCACGTATTTTTCTGGATTATTTGTATATGTTGTTGTTTATGGACCTAAGAGCTCCACATCAGCTCCTTTGCTTTCCAAGGAGTCTTCCACTTTGTTTACTAAATCAACAGAAATCACAGGTCCCTGGATTGAACACTTCTCTGAACTCCTAAACCATGAATCAGTTGTGGATGAAACAGTAATTGATACTATGCAACAAAGACCTATTATTGGCTCCTTAGACTCTTCGCCCTCAATAGATGAAGTAATGACATCAATAAGTAAATTGAATCTTGGTAGGGCACCTGGAAAGGATGGAATTTGTGCTGAGGTCTTGCGATTTGGTGGTAATTACATCACACAGTCCCTTCATGAACTTATTAGTGCAGTCTGGAGGGATGGTGCAATCCCTAAGGACTGGAAGGATGCAATTATTCTCTCTCTTTCTATAAAGGAAAAGGAACCAGAACAATGTGTGGGTAACTACAGAGGTATTGCTCTACTATCAGCTGCTGGCAAGGTTCTGGCAAATATTCTTCTTACCCATCTGAATGGGTGTCTCGTAAATGATGTCTTATCTGAATCTCAATGTGGCTTCCGATCTGGTAGAGGGACAATGGATATGATTTTCACAGCAAGACAGATGCAGGAGAAGTGCTATGAGCAGAATATGGATCTTGTCCAGGTATTCATTGATTTAACAAAAGCCTTTGATATTGTAAATAGGGCCTTTCTATAGAAAATACTTGGCAAACTTGGATGTCTGGATCACTTTGTATCTATAATTAAATCATTTCATGATGGGATAGAGGCTTGGGTCAATGTTGGTGGTGGCATAGCAGGAACCATTCCTGTAGAGAATGGTGTCAAGCAGGGTGACATCCTTGCCCCAACTCTCTTTTCTTTGTACTTTGCTGCTGCTTTTACTCATGCTTTTGCTAAGGTTAGCTCTCTGGGAATATATGTCAGATATTGATCATCTGGCCGCCTCTTTAATCTTCGCCGATTTGCTGCCAATTCAAAGGTTCTCCAGTCTATTATCCGTGACCTCCTTTATGCAGATGACAGTGACTTAGTCACTCATACAGTGGATGACATGCAAATACTCATGAATTGCATTTCTACTTCTTGCAAGGCATTTGGACTCAGCATTAGCCTGGACAAGACTGTTGTAATGTTCCAACCTGCACCAGGAAATCCATATGTGAAACCAGCTATCTTTGTTGAAGGAACAATTCTGAAGGTAGTAGACAAGTATGTCTACCTGGGCAACACGCTCAGCCATTCTTGCTCCCTGGATGAGGAAATATCTTTCAGGTTGCAGAGAGCAACTAATTCCTTCCGGTCTCTTCAGTCTCGTGTCTGGTCCCAGCATGGCATCGCAAGGTAAACAAAAGTTGCTGTGTACCGTACATGTGTACTGACATCGCTCCTCTACTCATGTGAGACATGGACTCTGTACAAACGTCAGGTAAGGGTCCTTGAATGCTTTCATCAGAGATGTCTCAGACACATTCTCAATGTTGGCTGGACTTCAAAAATTCCAGACACACAGGTCCTGAGGACAGCTGATATCTTGAGTATTGAAGCACCGGATACGTTAGACTGGACACCTTATTAGAATGAAGGATAGCAGGATTTCTAAGCAGATGCTATATGGAGAACTTGTGAATGGAAGGAGACTCTGGCAGAAACCAAGGCTGCGATTTAAGGACTGTGTCAAGTCCTCATTAAAAGTCTGTGATATGCAGGACACTGAGTGGGAGAACAATGCCTGTCATCGCCACAGATGGAGGAAGCAGGTTAAGGAGGGGATCAACACTTTTGAGAGAGCACGTATCCCGCATGAAGAACTTAAGCAAGCTGCACAAAAGCGCATGGCTCGTATAGTGAATGGGGAAAGCTTGGTCTGCAATGTTTGCAGTCGTGTATGTTTGTCAAGAGCAGGGCTCATTAGCCACTAACAGAGCCACAAATGCAAAATATAAGTTAATCCTAGAACGCACAATGTTCCTGAAGGTCAGCAATGGTCTTCTTCAGTCATGAGTGGACGGCTATCGTCATATAACAAATGAAAGACAGAAGATGGAATATACAAGAATATATTATTAATCACAACAATTGTTTTGGCATATCTAGCATCGACTCCTCTTGTGGGACACACAAAAACTGGTTCAGGAGTATCCACTGGTGCAGATGCATCTCGTCGGGTGATAAATAAATAAAAAATCTCGTTAAAATGACTGTTCCATAATGCAACTTTCCGTTTTGTAGAGAGAAAAACAACCAGAGGGAGGAAAATTCTTCATATATATAAAAGATCCAAAAATAAAATTACAGAAGACAAAAAGAGAAACGAACACGTAATCCAGAAAAGTATTGAACATAACCATTAATCGATATGGAGGTATAAACGCTCTTGGGCAAGCAGCATGGCACGAGTACACACTCTCATACAAGCATTAGCAAAAATATGAGTATACGCACACACAAGGTTAGACGCACTCATAATTACAAAGCGAATTAGATATTTAGTAGGTGTTTAGAAGAACAGAGAGGTTTAAAGTAAATTTAAGTCATCCATACTTTAAAGTAAAATAAAATAAAATTACACTATGTTAACGGTTACTCAAAATTCATTATCACGGCATTGTGCAAAAGTACATTTATAGGCATGTAGGCATCTCGATAGTCTTTCAGAAATTCTATTAAGTATCTTTTCATTAGTCCACAGAATAGACAGGGATTCCTTGGAGCAGAGACGGCATCTCCTGGAAGTTGCACTGTATGGTTTTGCATGTCTAACTATGGACCAAGTAATGTAGTATTTCATATTAGCCTCCTTCAGTCACCATATAAAATCTGCCAAAGATGTCGAATGTCTCATATTGATTGACCTAAAGCTGGAAACATGATTACGACAACGATTGTTAAATGAATCAGCTGTTTGCCCAATGTAAACATAGGGCCCTCCCCTTATGTGCATGGTACATTTATATATAAGATTTGTACTCATACAGAGATTCATCAAAGGACATTTTGATTTATCCCTGCATAAGCATTCATCATTTTTATTTGTACATAAAGCAGTCCGAACTTCATTTACCGGCGTTGTTATCGTGCTAGCTGTATCATGAGTATTTCTACTCTAAAAGAAACAGAGAATATATAACCATAGGTCTTCTTTTAGACTAAGACATAAGGCAAATAGTACGACATTAGCAAATAAAATTTGGGAGTTAAAAGATAATGGTATTAGTTTTAGCCTTAAATGGGAAATTATAAGAAAAGCTCAACCTTATAGAAATAGTAGATATGGATGTGAATTATGTTCTAAGGAAATATATGAAATTTTTAAACTTAGAAATAACCCTAACCTAATCAATAATAGATGAGACCTTAGAGTATCGTGTGTACACTGCTCTACTCGCACTTTTAAATTTTTTAAAAAGTAGTTAAAATTATCAAAATATGGTATTTCAACTTCTACCATGTTCATCTTGGGCTACTAATTAGCACATATTTTGAATTGGAAATTGAACCTTTATAACATACTAGCAGAGATACCCGGCGTTGCCCGTGTTACATGCAATTGAAGGATGAGACTTTTCTCTTATATTTCCTGTAAGGAACTGGAATAGATATGATTCGAATTTCATCAAAATTGCACATGTGGGTTCTTTCCCTCTTTACACACCCTAAAAAAATTCTAATCATGAGACATGTATCCCATACAGAAGTTGAATTGTTGGGAATGTTTTTAACTTTGGTCTTATAGTATACCTGTATATATGTGAGAGTATAGTTTCCCTTTAATAGTTTCAGTATGAAATTGAAAGTATTAAAGTGAAAGTATTTGAAATTACAGTAGCGACATGTTATTGTTTCACTTTTGAAATGTAATACTGAAATAGTGGAATAGTTTCAGTGTGAAAGTGAAAGTATCTGACATTAGAGAGATGTTATTGTTTCACTTTTGACACATAATACTGAAATAGTGGAGGAGATATGATATTGGTGTGGGCTCGAACTATGCAAGAAGTTAAAAATTGTTTTGGCCTAAGACACTACATGGACCCTAAGTAAGGCATGTGTTAATTTCAAATGACATTGGTTGTGTAGTTTTCGAGTTTTATGGATTCACACAGACACATATTCTCATCTTTATATATCTGATATTTATGCTCATATTCGAAAATTCTACTGTTATGGATCCTGTAAAAAGGATTTTGCTCATGAAGAATGGAGCTCTTGGAGCTGAAAAATGTAGAAGTTAAGGCCCGTATTGGGGGTGGGTGTGTTAATGTCAAGCAGAGAAGTTGAATTGTTGGGAATGTTTTTAACTTGGGTGAAATATGTATTGTTTGAATTTCTTTGAAATAGGAAATATATGTATCTTCACTGGGTTTGTAAAAGAGAGCAAAGCTACAGGAAACCAAAATACGAATGATCACGATAATCAGTAAGCTGCCCTAGCCTAGTCGTTACCACACCCTGATGTAGGATTCCTCACCATACAGGTGACAGGTACAGCTTTAAGATGCATTATGGATCTATAGCAATTGGAAGGGCATGACTCAATAGAAACAACAATGTGTGACGTTTGGAGTAAAGGGAAATGAAAGTGTCACCTCTGGAGTTTGCAAATGACCACTCTACCGATAGGTAACTGGACAGAAAATATTTACAATCAATAAATGTCTTAGAACAACCAGTCACTCATCTGGGAAGGCCTTGAAATCAATATTACCAACTGGGGACTATATGTGTCGCAGTGGTAATAAAAAGACTCAAAGGAGGTCTGCAACGAAATAATTTTACTCATGACTTTGCAAGTGAATCAGTGGAGGCAAAGATGAGTCTCATTTACTTGACAATTTATGCACCACATTGCAGAAATCACAATGTAAGTATATCTGAAAGGATAGTCTTACACTGTTGTACCGTTGAATTACAAATAATGCTCATCTGTTATGTTCGGGTGACCCTATAGCTACCAATGGTACAACTGTATTCGTCTTTGCTTAGGAAAAATGACTAAATTGTGGGTGTGAAGTCCCCATGAAGGGGTCTTTATAACTTCTAAGAAGAAAAATTTTTAGAAATATTACTTTATTTGTGTGTAATCTGTATGGTTAAAATTTCATCAACATCAAAAATATATGAATTTTCATGGGGGTTATGGCCATTATGCATAGAATATAATTTCAAAATTTCTTAAAGATCCATTGAATACTTTTGACGTAGTTTTGGATAAGAAAACAAATGACTAATGTGTGTGTTTGTGTGCATATATATGTGTGTGTGTATGGGTGTATATATGTATAGATATCTGTATGCATTTATATATGTGTACATATTAGATGTACAACTATATATATACATCTACACATATGTATACATATACATGTATGCATATAGATCTATATCTCTATATATATCTATACATATACGTGTACATATACATCTCTCTCTGTATATATATATATAGTAGTTCGTAAACTTATCCTCCGACGCTACTCTATCTCTTTCTCTTTCCTTTCTCCCCCCCCTCGTTCTTCCTCTGTACTACTACGTATCTCGCCTTACCCCTCTTGTTCTTCCTCTGTACTACTACGTATCTCGCCTTACCCCTCTTGTTCTTCCTCTGTTACTACTACGTATCTCCTTTTCCCCCTCGTATTTCCTCTCTTTCTCTTTTCCTCTCGTTGCTCACCATTCTTCTACTTCCTCCCTCTCTTTCTCTCTCTCTTCCCTTTACACCGGCATGGTCACATGCTTCCGGTCAATAATCCTTTCCTTCCTTGGCTTTCGCTAAGTAACACACGCTACCACTTTGTCTCTCTCGGTTCCGTGCCTCATCGCGTTCATACACACAT
>NC_142933.1:57350877-57370018 GCF_046866305.1 Octopus bimaculoides | reverse complement strand
ATAATATATATATATATATATATATATATATATATACATATATATATATATATACATATATATATATATATATACATATATATATATATATATACATATATATATATATATATATACATATATATATATATATATACATATATATATATATATATACATATATATATATATATATACATATATACATATATATACATATATACATATATATACATATATACATATATATACATATATACATATATACAGAGCCTAAATCAGTGAAAGACCTGGGTATCGACATGAGTGATGATACCTCTTTCCAAGTGCACATTACCAGAATGGCAACAAAGTGCAGACGATTGGCTGGATGGATCCTGAGAACATTCAGAACCAGAGATAAGGAAACCATGATGATACTCTGGAGGACATTTGTCCTCAGCCGCCTGGATTACTGCTCACAGCTGTGGTCACCCACCAGTCTGAAATTAACAGCAGACCTTGAAGCAATCCAGAGGAGATTCACAAAGAAGATTGTCTCTTTGCAACTGGTCAGCTACTGGGAAAGGCTGAAACTGCTAAGACTCTACTCCCTGGAGAGAAGGCGGGAGAGGTATGCAGTAATATACATCTGGAAGATCCTGGAAGGAATTGTGCCAAATTTTGGCATTGAAAGCTACACCAATGCCAGAACGGGACGGCACTGCATAGTGCCAAAGATCCCAGCAATGCCATCACGCTTCAGGACTAGTTACTGCAACAGCTTGGGATTCAGGGGCCCACAGCTTTTTAATATTCTCCCAAAGAGCCTGAGGAATCTGCACAAAGTAGATGTAGGAGTTTTTAAATCAAAGCTGGACCTCTTCCTATCGAGAGTCCCAGATGAACCTACCTCGCGGCAGGAGGTGCAAATGAGAGTTGCTAAATCAAACTCCATTCTTCACCAAGTGCCACATATTGTAAGAGGCTCCCTGTAATAACAGTGTAGCAACACGGTGGTGCATCAGCATGGCCGCAGCTCTGAGCTGAAACTTTGAAATGAAATGAAATGAAATGAAATATATATATAAATTCTGTGCTGCATCTGAATTTTGTCAGTGAACAGGTCGTGGTCTCAAAGCGACGAAAATATTTTGACAAATTAAATTTAAATGTTGAAGTGAATCTAACAGTTTTTGTGTGTTATTTTAAATGGCTTATAAACACCTTCCACACTGCAGTTGTTTTCGTTCCAGCACACGATCTCAGATCAGGTCACTTGCTATGCAAGTACATCTCCGTAATATATATATATATATCCAAGAAAGTTAGGGTTTGTGAATCCAACCCACTAAGGGATAATATCTATCTAATATACTGCTGGACGTAGGAAAAAAACACTATGTATATAAATATATATATATTTATACACATACACACATACACACACACACACACATATATATATATATAGTTCCAGTTTCGTATGATTCAGTCATGTTTTCCTGTGCTTCTGAAAACCTGTAAGAGTATTTCAAAGAAAATAGCCAACTGATCAGGAAAGTATTCTAAAATACAATATGTCTATAAAATTACGATACATTTAAAATCACCTACATAAATATACTGAGCAGAAAGAATCTTCGACAAAACATGAAGTGAAAACATCGCTGTTTCTTCATTCTAGTTGTGTCCCCATGTGCTTACGGGATCTTTCCCCATGTGCTTACAGGAAAGTAGAGAAAATTCCTGAGCTCTACCACAACTTTAAGGAAAACTTGAGATAAGATAAACATACATGCATTTTCTATAATTAAGTTCAGGAAAGGTCCCGAAAAAAAATGTGATAAGCTATCGATCCTCCCTTTCTGTATTTTGTTTTTGTTTCTGACCTATGCATCAACATTTTCTTTCCTTTCCTCCTCTTATTTTTTTTATATATTCTTCTGGATCTTTTCCCTTTGAACGGCAGATGAAGAAATTAATTTTTTGTAACTAAACACTTTCAAACTTCGGACACTGGTACAATGTGTCATATAAAACATCTTTTACTTTAGTGTTGTTGAGAAAAGTTTATATTTTCAAAGTTATTTCGTGTTAAAGTAGTTGTATTTCGGTAATTTCAACCAATGAATCATGTCTATTCAGCTGAATAAAATTACTGCCGTTGTTTGTCAACAACAACTATCAGCGGTGTATATTTCGTTTGTCACTGTTATTTATGACATCGTTCATGCAATTGTACTGCTTTTAGAGTTAGAGTTAGGGTTGGGAATTTAGGGTTAGAGTTATGGAAAAAAGTGAGAAATGAAGAAATTGGAGGGGGAGTGGGGGTGGGCAAAAAAGTTTTTCTGAAAATAGTAGCTGAAAAACAGGAAAAAAAAAACTAAAAGGAGTAGAAATGCACGAACGGTTGTGGTGGTGCCATGAAGTAAACATACTTTAGATACACTCGTTTATTCATATAAACATAAATGAGATGAAATATGTCATAAATAACATTGACAAATGAAATATACACCGCAGGAAGTTGTTGTTGACAAACAAGAGCAGTAATTTTATTCAGGTGAATACACATCATTGATTGGTTGAAATTACCGAAATAAGACAACTTTGAAAGTACAAACTTTTCTCAACAATGTTTTATATGACACATTCTATCAGTGTCCGAAGTTCGAAAGTGTTTAGTTACAAATAATTTATTTCTTGATCTGCCGTTCAAAGGGTAAAGATCCATTTTTCTTCCTAACAAGGTCTGGCTTTTTATTGCTTCTAACCCGTTCATTTATTTTGGTTGTAAGTTAGGCAAGCGTTTCTTCTCTATTCGAATAATTCACTTTTCTTTCAGGAGTTTAAAAAACAAAAACAATCTTCTCACCAGGGAAAAAAACTGGAACAAAACACATCAATATGCCAGTTTAACTGAATGTAATTAGTGTATATGATGACAGGGAACGTTGGCAAGTTATTTTTAAAAAAAACTATTAATGGATTTAACGTCAAAGGCAATTTAGAGAAAGAGAAGAAGGAGAAAGAAAGAAATTAGCAGAAAATTAAGAGTGAAGAAATATAGTGCGATAGACGAATGGGAATAAAGGTTAAAAGCGTGGAAATAGATATATGTAGTGGAAATGAAATATAAGAAGACAGTTAAAGATCGAATTTTATTGATTGGTAGAAATTACTTATAGGAACTAAAGGTATGTTTTTGCCAATGTTTGCAATGATAAACATGTTCTTTAAATGTGTTTACAAGAGAATTCTCTGAGAACAGCATGAGATATTGTTCTTCGTTACAGAGCGGACAAAAGGATTTACCTTTATCATATGGAAAGGATCTAGATAGTATATTCTATTCCAAATCAAATTGTTTATTATATTCCTTTAGAGACCAAATTAATTTACTAAGCCCAGTATTGTTGTTTGTATTGATATGTCTAAATGTAGAGTAATGGTTTGATATTCTTTTGGACAACTGAGATGAAGAACTACCTATGTAAAAAACGACATCAGAACCAGTAGTAATTTTACATTGATAAACAGAGTTTCTAGTCTTGTAATTACTGCTAAGGAAACAAATGCGAATAATACCAATAATACCAATGTTTTATTTGGAACATATGTTGGAAGTATAAAGATTTGAATAACACTTGCGTTTAACTCCATGTCTTAATTTATCTATGTCACCCAAAAACATTTCACTAAACCCTGGAATTTCTACCTTTATAAGTAGGTTGTAACTTATGTGAATTTTGCTACCCTGGTAACTATTTTTTTTCCATGTTATTTGTACACATTGAAAAAATGCATATACATTTATATGCATATATATATATATATATATATATATATATATATATATATGTAAATATATGTATATATATGAATATATGCATATGTGAAGGTGTGTGACTTAGTGATTAGGGCATGTGGCTGATGATCGTAAAGTCGTGAGTTCAATTCCTGGCAACGCGTTGTGTCCTTGAGCACTTTATTTCATGTTGCTGCAGTCCACTCGGCTGGCAAAAATGAGTAGTACCTGTATTTCAAAGAGCCAATCTCGTCACACTCTGTATCATGCTTACCCTGAGAACTACATCAAGGGTACACGTCTCTGTGGAGTGCTGAGCCACTTGCATGTTAATTTCATGAGCAAGCTGTTCCGTTGATTGTATCAGCTGGGACCCTTGCCATCGTAACAGATAGATTGTTCCCTATATATATATATATATATATATATATATATATATATATATATATGTGTGTGTGTGTATTATATGATTGTAAAACTGTCATTATTGAGTAGAAAAAAGCCTTTAGTTGAAAGGACCAATGAAAAGAAACCAATTTCAAATGTGTATCTGTGAATGTAAATTGTATATTCTATTCATACAAACAGTATTGTTCCATTGTCAATCTAAACTGTCCAATGAACAGGAACGAGTAGCAGTTTATTGTGATATTTTTTGTGATTCTTTTTTGCAGCTTTGATAATTATAAAGCATATTACTCTGTCTCTGGTATTTGAGTACTATTTTTTTCCAACTTCTTTCACATTTATATGTTTACTTTGGTATATATATATATATATATATATATATATATATGTGTGTGTGTGTGTATATGTATGTGTATAGATAAGTGTTTGTATATGCATGTATGTATGCACTTGCAACGTATTTTTATGGCTCCTGAAACTTGAGATTATCTTTAGTTCTTAATAGTTTTTAATTGGGATGATATTTGTAATCACCGTATATAGAGACAAAAATACAATATGTTGTTTGGTTAACGTTTTCTTAACTCATGGAATATTTCTTTTCCAGATGTGACGTGTACTCCAGTAGAAGTTAGAATAACTGAAGTGAATTCCAATACAACTTATTACTATTGAAAACCATACAGTATCTGTGATTCCGGAATATAATCGCAACATTAACAACATAAAAAAAAAATACCATTTTGAAATAATTAAAAGTTTGTTAAAGCGTGTTCTATCATTTATAGTCTGTGTAAAGGAAGAATACATGCCTTTACGCAGTGATTAATTATCTCAACTTCCTTTTGATATCGTGGTTTCGATACATTTTAATAAAAAAAAAGAGAGAGAGAAGAATAAAGGAAAAACGTGGTAACACTACTTAAGTCATGGCTCGTGAATTTCTAGAGCACTTTTATTTTCGAGGAATAGACGGAGCGGTAGAAAATTCAGGTGGTGGGACGGGCACTGGATACTGCGGCGGTCCAACGGGGGCAACAACTCCAGATGAAAATGATACATACAACAATAATCATTTTCAAAACCACTTAACAAGATCTCTTAATCCAGTAAACACTGGCAGCAACGAGAATAATAACACATCAACAGACATGGTGGACGCCATGAAAAAGAAGTGGGTACGTTTACAAGCCAATATTGATAATATGTTCCAGGGTTTTGGCTTCTCGCAGCCGTTCAACAGGCGTAGAGAAGGAGCAGTAGTAGCAGGTGGAGGAGAAGGTCGCTGCGGAGTAGGAGGCAGTCTGACGCCAAATGAGAAGAAACGGAACGACAACCTTCATCTTCATCACAGTAACAACCATCGTCACCACAGTCATTGGGCTGAACACGACACTCACCTAAACTCCTCCAATTCCGATGCCGTGGTTGTTTATCAAGAGCAGATTGAAATGGCTCTGCTGAGTCAAGGAGAATTACGGCTTGGAGTTGGACATGATTTTGTCTTGGAGTTGCGTTCTAATCCTACTTGGTGTGACAAATGTGGGGACTTCATATGGGGAGCCTACAAACAGTGCCTCAAGTGCAAACGTAAGTGAGATTCATTCTTTCTGTCCATATGCCAATATATTGATTAAAAAAAAAGAACTTTTACTTGTATTCGGTTGTTGTCAGTATATATTATACGTTGTTTTATATCTTGCTTACTTTAGCGGCAAAAGTAGCTTAACTGTTATTTCAATATATTATTTCGATTTTTAAACTTTTTACAGATTTTTCATAATTGCTTGGAACATTCAGTTACGCACAAACTATTTTACAATGGGAACTAAAAATAATAAATGCATCATTTTCATTCATCAAAAGTTAATATTAAAAAATCAAAGCTGTTTAAGTTCAAAGTTTAAAACGATTTTATTTTCTAAAGCAGTTATCAAAAGACATTCAAATTCTTTAATCAGACGAAATTTAATTTGATTTGATTAAAGCGAAAGTCATTATTGTAGTAAGTAAAAATGAAGTTATTTAGAATATTTACAATTTCTTTAAAAATGTGGAATAAATTTAAAAAAATTCCGGATGTGATTTGTAAGAAAATCAGGAAGTTGTTTGTTTACGTCACCTTTTCGCTATTTTTAGTTTTCATGTGGTTTAAGTTCTTCATTTTAAAATAATTTTAATACATATTCTTTCGGTAAAATACTGTATGTATGTAAAACAAAATATTTTATCAGTTTTTTAGAATTTAGTGATAGAATTAAGGTTCCATTCTAAGCGGTTTTTAAGCGATAATCTCGTTCATCATTTATGATGGATGAAATTGGTTTCAGTAGTTAGTAGTAGTCGGGAAGACATACTTCCTCGACTTAACTCTCATTTTAGCAACATGACTTTTTTTTTTAAGTCTCAGTCTTTTGTGCTGCCAAGGGAAACTAAAAATAAATTCTCTTGCTATTTACAAATTGATTATAAGCGAATAAAATCAACTAAAATGTTGCCGATTATAGTAAATTCGTTTCGATTTTTTTGGGCTTCAATTATAACACATGGTTAACTTTAAATATATATTCTTTTACAATAGCAGTAGCCACTTGAAAATATGTCTGTAAATAAGTGCGTGTTTGTGTAAACGTGTTATTTATGTGCATGCAGTAAATTCCCTCTCTGCTGGCTATTATATATAAATGTATTTATATTTATGACACATATTCATATTGTATCTCATAATTCCTATTACAAGAATAGTGTCCTTTTTTTGAAACGATAATATTTTAAAAATTTAAGATTTGGTTTCTTTTCCTAACTGTTGTTTCTTTATGTTTGCTGCTTGAAAAATTTTAAAGGCAACTTTTTAGATTTTATATATATATTTTAAGTTTTCTGTTAGTCAAAAACAATAATTTTGAATATCTGAACATGTGATTCTGCTTGAAATAATTAATGCTACATCCCTTAAATGCAGTGGCATTAAAATATCTGAATATTATTGTAAAATACACGTGTTTGAAAAAGACTAATGTTTGTTCTTTAAAAGTTTTTATAAATGGGATGCCGTTTGAAGTGAAATGCTATATTTTAGGGTAATTGATAAAATTGATTTGAGTGATGTTCTAGTTTCTTGCAACAAAAGAGTGATAAACTTAAACATTTAATAGAAAATAACAGCTGATCTCTTAGCGTTTGTATCAAAAAGGAATTTTTGTATTTCTTCTTGAATTTTGTTGACTATTTATTACATTAGTTTCTGTCGAGAATGTATAAAAACTTATATTAAAATTGTGACATTTACAAAGCAGATTTAATTTAAAGGGAAACAAATGTCATTACGTTAACTAGACAGTTTATATTTACGTCTAGAGCGTACTGTAGTTAGTTATTGATCATGATTATATATATCTAATATTTTTATGTTGGTGTAAGGTCAATGCGACACGCCTTACATTACCAGCCGTTTTCTTATCCATTAACTATATCAGCTAGATCAATACTCAACCCCCTCATATGTTTCTTTGATCAGCATCTCTAGCTTCACCTAATTGTACTATATTCTCGACTAGCTATAATTATTTATTACTCTTCTCTTCAATAACACTGGATCTTCTGCAATTTACCGTATGTTCGTTAAAACCTTACTTATTCACTGATGTACTAGATTTACCATTTAATTTAATTCGTAGACTTCATTTTTGACATCAAGACAAAATTGGACTGGTTAAATCACACCCTTTTCCCTTGGAGCATGTGTTTAAAGCTGCCTTACTACTTCTTAAAATCAACTATAGGATTTGTAGTTATTTCTAAATAGAGGGTAAATCGATGCAAACAGACTACATGCAAAGTCTTTCATGCTGTGTCTATGGCATCTACGCAATCACAACATTCTTTATTTCTTCCTTAAAGTAGTCATCATCCAAATATTACACATACACACAATAAAATGTACCTAACATGAAGAGATTGAGTTATACAGGGACAAGAGATCTTAAGGATATTTTCGATCCTTCTAGTTTGTTTTAGTTAAAAAACGTCATTTCTATTCTGAATGAAACCTATACTAAACAAAGTTTACTGTTCTTGTTTGTTTGATCCATTATATATATAGAATTAATTGTAGCGGAAAAGTAACGCAACATTTAATATTACACATATGAATGTATAAAGTGGATTTAAACCTTTGTAACTAGCAGTAGGGCATAACCAAATAGAACATCTAAGTACTAGAAGCCACTGACACCAAAAAGTAGTGTTAAATATCATTTTTCAAAAATCAACTACAGTAAGCACAAAAATCATACCTTCCATCTAGAGCACAACTTCGACCTCTTCTATTCATCAGATATGAGAAAAGCTACAGGAAAATCAGGGACGAAAAGTCTCCGGGTCTAACAACATTACAAACATATGTCAAAGGTCTGAAAGAATTATTGCAGTCTTCAAAGTCAAGACAAGCAAATTCCCCAGATTATGGAGACTGAGATAGTCACCATGGTTTTAATGCCTCCAGAAAATCCAACTAAAGCAAGAGTAATACCAACCAAATCCACTGTCTCTCTTCTTAACTACAGGACATCAAATACATCACTCAATAATGTAAACATACCACATAGATACAAGATAAAAATACTAGGAATTAGATACAACACCTCCTCAACTATCACAGCACACATATACTCACATTCATCATCAACCAGCCTTTCACTCTTGTGTACCATTCATATGGCCACATCCTTACTCTATCTCTAACCATTTCTCACTTTCTCTTTACACTCTTGCAACCTCTACCATCCATCCTTTCTGTTCTGTCGTCTCTTCTTGCATCTGTTCACCTTCTTGCACTTTGAGGACTCACGCTAACTGTTTCTCCTCACAATTTTTTCTTTCTTTCCAGTCCCATCCTGATTACTCCCATTCACTTTTAAATAATTCAAGGTATCGATGAATCTCCTCTACAGCATGAAACCTTTACCTGCCTCGTCTTTCATACTTTAACCTCACAACACTTAACATAGAGCCCCCCACTTACCTCACTAATATAGGTATTATGAGAAAAGCACCCAGTACACTCTGTAAATCATCATCATCATCATTTAACGTCCATTTTCCATGCTGGCATGGGTTGGACAGTTTGACTGAAAACTGGTAAGCTGGGGAGTGCATGAAGTTGCAATCTGATTTACATGGTTTCTATGGCTGGATGCCCTTCCTGATGCCAAACACTCCAAGAGTGTAATAGGTGCTATTTACATGCCAGTTATGAAATACTGGCATCAGCTATGACTATGATCTCATTTGGCTTGACAGGTTTTGTCAAGCCTGGTATATTGCCAAAAGTCTTTGTCACTTCCTCTGTGAGGCCCAAAGTTTGAAGGGTGCTTTTTTTACATGCTAGCAGCATGGGTCCCAGTTCCGTGACACTGGCATTGGCAATGACTACTATTTCTCAAGCACAGCATATTGCCCAATGTTCAAAAGGTACTTTTTACGCACCAGTTCTGCAACACTGACATCAGCCATAAACTGAGATTTCACTTGGCTTGATGGGTCTTCTTAAGCGTGGCATATTGCCAAAGGCCTCAGTCACTTGTCATTGCCTTTGTAAAGCCCAGCATTCGAGGATCTTGCTTCACCACCTTGTCCCACGTCTTCTTGGGTCTACCTCTTCCACGGGTTCCCTCCACAGTTAGAGATGGGAACTTCCCACAGCTGTCCTTGTCTATATGCATCACATGACCATACCAGCACAGTCATCTCTCTTGTGCACATCTGATGCCTCTTATGCCCAACTTCTCTCTCAAGACGTACATGCACACTGACGTTGCACATCCAGTGAAGCATACTAGCTTCATTTCTTTCAAGCCTTCACATGTCCTCAGTAGTCACAGCTCATGTTTCATTGCTGTGTAGCACAGCTGTTCACCCCCAGGCATTGTACAATCTGCCTTTCACTCTCAGGGAGAGGCTCTTTGTTACAGAAGTAGGGTCTCTCTAAACTTTGCTCAGCCTATTCTTGTTCTAGCATCTATGCTCTTGGAGCATCCACCTCTGCTACTGACTTGGTCACCTAGGTAATGGAAGCTACCTACTTCTATTTTCCCCCACTGGCATTTGATGGAATCTATTTTCTATAAATTTTTGGTGTTAATCATACCTGTGCACTTCCCACACACAAAAACTATTTTCCCAGTTAACCTTCCTCTCACATTGCTGCATCTCTTCTGTGTCCATCGCTTGCACTGGGCACATCTTATGGAGTTACTATCATACCTATGCTTTTTCTACAGATTGAGCAGGGCTTTCTACCTGAAGGGAGTTGTGATTTGTCTGTTCTACTTAAGACTTCAGTTTTTGCTAGATTAACACTAAAAGGCCTTTTGATTCTAAACTTTGCTTCCATGCCTGAAATTTCTTCTCTAGTTTTGGTAGTGATTCAGCTACAAGAACAAGATCATCAGCATAGAGGAGCTCCCAGGGGCAGCCTGTCTTAAATTCCTCTGTTATTGCCTGGAGGACTATGATGAACAAGAGAGTGCTGAAGATTGATCTTTAGTGAATCCCTTACTTGTACCATGAATTCATATCTATATTTGTTGCTAGCCTTTATCTTAATGATAGCATCCCTGTACATGGCTTGTACAGCTCTCACCAATCAGTCATCTACCCCTAGCTTCTGCATTGACCACCAGATAAGAGAGCAGGGGCTTTCTTCATGTCAACAAAAATCAGGCAGTTGCTTAACCAGGAATATAGCATCTGTTGTGCTCCTGCTTGGCACAAATCTGAACTGCATCTCATCTACATTAACTGTCTTCCTAATTGATTGAACTATGACCCTTTCTGTGACTTTCATCACCTGGTGCAGCAATTTGATGCCTCTGTAATTATTCTTGTCTAAGGTGTCACCTTTGCCTTTTTACCAGTTGACTATAATACTGCTGCACCAATCAATGGGTATGACTCCCTCATGGATAACCTGATTAACTATATGGGTGACTAGGCTATATCCTACTCTGCCAGATATTTTAAGCATCTCAGTTGTGATTCCTGATGGGCTGGGGGCTTTCCTTGTCTTCATATCCTTAATTGCTTCATCTACTAAGTTACTGTTGATTCATATAGCTGGTCCCTTATGTGGGTCAACATTTGGCAGACTCCTTCTCCCATTCATTCTCCATGTTTAGTGGCGTTTCTAAGCCTCTTTCTTTGCAGAATCATTAAATGCAAGTGTACCGTCATCAAAGCAGACACATTTCTTTCCTATGACATCATGATTTTCCCTCACAGTCCAAAACACTTCAAGTCTCTGGTCCTCACATTGCAGAACATAGGCAAACTTCTTTTCTGCTTCTCTCCTAGCTTCCCCTATGGTGATCTTATAGTTTCCTGCTGCCCCAACACTTCTAGTCCTTCCAGGCCTGTTTCTTTGCTCTAATGGCCTTGTCTGCAGCATCATTCCACTACCACATCACCCTCGGTCTGGATGAGACTTTGCACCAGCCACAGATTTGGTCTGTGACACTCAGCAAGCTGTCCCACAGGAATTCCCAGTTGCCCCCTATGTGATAGGCCTGTAGTTCTTCCTCTGTCAAATTTCTCAATTAGGGTGTTCCTAAATCTCTGACCATATAAAGCTTCCAAATCCTTCTTTTCCAGATTGGTCTGCTTCTTGGCATCCTTCTGGCCTAAAGTCTAAAGTCACTAATGACTAGTTTTTGCTGGGGGGTGGGGGGTACATTCTTCACCAGGGAAGGTCTTTGTATTTATGAGGTGGTTGACATTAGAAAGTGCATCCAGCCATTGAAACCATGCCAAAGTAGACATTGGAGTGTGGTATTAAAAAGACAATGACAGTAAACAAAGCAAAATGATTTGTCCAACAAAAAAGAACAATAACAGTAATATACAAACAATACATTAGATTTGTCATTGAATATCCAGGTTCTGTCACTGTCCCAATTGCTCCATAATAAATCACAAAGAACACACAAGCTAATGAGAGACCCTCAGCATGGTTGCTCGATCTGCTAGAAAAAGCAACGAAATGTCCATTAAGAAAAATGACAATTGTCATTTTCTGATAGTTCACCTTGTTAGCTTCTGTTATTGCTATTGTGAATCTATAGGCATACAGAAATAGTGGATAGTAGAGGGGGTAAGACCTAGCTCCTTTCCAATTTAACCACTAAGTATGGTCCTTAGCTACACAGAGACCTGGTGTATATGGAATAATGTTCATGCCATATCTAGTCAATTAAACCAGCCATATCTGGCCCAAATGTTCTACCTGTTTTATGTTCAAACTGGCCTCTCTCACCTACCCTGCAATGTCATTCTAAAAATAATTACATCTTCAAAATCTTGAAGCTACAAGATAATATGATTAATTTTTAAAAATGTTGATAAATAAGCATTACATTTGATAAATTAATCTGAATGCTAAAGGGTTAACTTACTACCTAGACGATATCTGACACAATTAAGAAAATATTGAAGGAATTTAAATATAGGCACAGGCATGACTGTGTGGTAAGAAGCTTGCTTCCAAATCACATGGTTCCAGGTTTGGTCCCACTGCATGGCAAGTGTCTTCTTCTATAGCCTCTTTGTGGGTGGATTTGGTAGACAGAAACTGAAAGAAGCCTGTCACAGATACACACACACACACACATGTGTGTGTGTGTGTCTGTTTGTCCCCCACCATCACTTGACAACAGGTGTTGGCATGTTTATGTCCCCATAACTTAGCGGTTTGGCAAAAGAGATCTATTGAATAAGTACCAGGATTAAAAGAAAAACGTACTTGGGTCGATTCATTCAACTAGAAGTTCTTTAAGGTGGTGTCCCAGCATGGCTGCAGCCTAATGACTGATGTAAAAGGAAAGATAAAAGATAGTAATTTGAACTGCTTGAAGTAAACTAATTTCTCTCTAAAAATCATTTGTTGTCTATGAAAACTAGCTGTTACAAACACAGATGGCTATTATAGATTGAATGAAGATTGCATTCTAATATGCTTAGTTTGTTATATAAATATAGAGTAGTAATAGAAATCAAAGATATGACACTGGAAAAAGCAAATGTTATGTAATGGACTTCATTAGCTTACAGCTATTTCTGTTATAAGATGTGGTGGACTCTTAGTTGAGTATCAGATTAACATCCTATAGTTTCATCAGAGGAAAGTTGCATTTTCAGAACATACCGGATTTATGAATGAGAAAGTTTATATTGAATGGCTATGAAGTTCATTACATACCATTTGTTTTTTCCAGTGTCATTTCTTTGTTTTATATATATATATATATATATATATATATATATATATATATATATATATATACATGAAAAGCCCCAAAGACAGGAAAAGCTCCTGGCCCATCAGGAATCACTGCAGAGATGCTCAAAATATCAGGTAGTGTCGGCTATAGCCTAGTCACCAGGTGATACACGAAGGAGTCATACCCAATGACTGGTGTAGCAGCACCATAGTCAACTGTTACAAAGGTAAAGGTGACGCTTTAGACACAAATAATTACAGAGGTATCAAGTTGTTAGATCAGGTAATGAAAGTCACGGAGAGGGTCATAGCCCAACTAATTAGGGAGCGAGTCAGCTTAGATGAGATGCAGTTTGGGTTCATGCCAGGGAAAAGCACCACTGATGCTATATTTCTGGTAAGACAGCTGCAGGAGAAATACCTAGCCAGGGATAAACCTATGTACCTGGCTTTCGTTGACATGGAGAAAGCCTTTCACAGGGTCCCCTGATCCCTTATCTGGTGGTCAATGAGGAAACTAGGAATAGAAGAATGGTTAGTGAGAGCTGTGCGAGCCATGTCCAGAGACGCTGTCAGTAAGGTGAGGGTTGGCAATGAGTATAGTGAAGAATTCCGCGTAGAGGTAGAGGTCCACCAAGGTTCTGTCCTCAGCCCCCTCCTATTCATCATAGTCCTCCAGGCGATAACAGAGAAATTCAAGACAGGATGCCCGTGGGAGCTCCTCAATGCTGACGACCTTGCACTAATTGCTGAGTCACTATCAGAACTAAAGGAGAAGTTTCA
Source organism: Octopus bimaculoides (assembly GCF_046866305.1). Classification (NCBI taxonomy): domain Eukaryota; kingdom Metazoa; phylum Mollusca; class Cephalopoda; order Octopoda; family Octopodidae; genus Octopus; species Octopus bimaculoides. The sequence continues at coordinate 57,355,784 of NC_142933.1, read as the reverse complement.
GGTGTGGAAGCAGGGACTAGAATCGAAGGGCCTTAGAGTCAACCTAGCTAAAACCAAAGTCCTTATAAGTAGAAAGGTAGAGAAAACACAAACCACTTCAAGTAGATGGCCTTGCTCGATTTGTAGAAAAGGCATAGGTAGAAACTCTATAAGATGTACCCAGTGCAAGCTATGGACACATAGGTGCAGCAATATCAAAGGCAGGTTAACTAAGAAGTTAGTTTTTGTATGCGGCAGATGTTCAGGTGCAATAAACACTGTAAATATGGAGAAAACAACTTCTGTTTCATTCCAGGGAGAAAACCTAGACATAGTTGATAGCTTCTGCTACCTGGGTGACGAAGTTAGTAGTGGGGGTGGGTGCGCTGAAAGTGTAGCTGCTGGCGACAAAGGGCCTCTCACTCAGAGTAAAAGGCAGACTGTATGATGCATGTGTATGAACAGCCATACTACATGGCAGTGAAACATGGGCCGTGACTGCTGAGGACATGCGTAAGCTCGCAAGAAATGAAACCAGTATGCTCCGATGGATGAGTAATGTCAGTGTGCATACCTGACAGAGCGTAAGTATCTTGAGAGAAAAGTTGAACATAAGAAGCATCAGTTGTGGTGTGCAAGAGAGACAATTGGGCTGGTATGGACATGTGGTGAGAATGGATGAGGATAGTTGCATGAAAAAGTGCCACATCCTAGCGGTTGAGGGAACCCATGGAAGAGGCAGGCCTAGGAAGACCTGGGATGAGGTGGTGAAGCACGACCTCCGAACATTAGGCCTCACCGAGGCAATGACTTGTGACCGTGACCTTTGGAAATATGCTGTGCGTGAGAAGATCCGGCAAGCCAAGTGAGGCCAAAATCCAAGGCCTCTGCCAGGGATGTAGCCAGCGCACTTACACGTAACATTCCTTTATTGGACACTAAACTCTGCTTGCGAAGATATGGTGAGGCAAGTGAAATCGAAATCGAACTATATTTGTAGGAACACTAAACTCGGCTTGCAATGACCTGTTGAGGCAAGTGAAAGTGAAATCGTGATGGCACCTGTACCAGTGAAGCACTAAAAGCACCGTCCGAGCGTGATCGTTGCCAGAGCAGCTGTCTAGCTTCCATGCCGGTGGCACGTAAATAGCACCAGCGTGATCGTTATCAATGTCGCCTTCCTGGCACTTGTGCCAGTGGCACATGAAAAGTCATTTGAGCGAGATTGTTGCCAGTGCCGATGGACTGGCTCCTGTGCAAGTGACACGTAAATACACCATTTTGAGCGTGGCCTTTACCAGTAAGACATCCGAGCGAGATCGTTGCCAGTGCCCCTGGACTGGCCCTGTGCAGGTGGCACGTAAAATACACCATTTTGAGCGTGGCCGTTGTCAGTACCCGCCTGACTGGCCCTCGTGCCGGTGGCACGTAGAAGCACCCATTACACTCCCGGAGTGGTTGGCGTTAGGAAAGGCATGCAGCTGTAGAAACTCTGCCAAATCAGATTGGAGCCTGGTGTTGCCTCCTGGTTCACCAGTCCTCAGTCAAATTGTCCAACCCATGCTAGCATGGAAAGCGGACGTTAAACGACGACGACGATGATGATGATATATATATATATATATATATATATATATATATATATATATATATATATATATATACATACATATATATATATATACATATATATATATACATATATATATATATACATATATATATATACATATATATATATATACATATATATATATATATATATATATATACATACATATATATATATATACATATATATATATACATATATATATATATACATATATATATATATACATATATATATATATACATATATATATATATACATATATATATATATATATATATATATACATATATATATATATACATATATATATATATACATATATATATATATATACATATATATATATATATATATTGTTGTACTTGGGGATGGTCATATTGCCAGTTTAGCCAATAAAAACACACGCACTGTATATTTGGTGTTAATTTTTTTTTTTTTTTTTTTTTCAGCTTTATATTACATTAATCTTAATCTTAATCTTATTTCGGCCAGAGTTCTTTCGTCACACTTCTGTGACCTCATCAGTGGTCCTTTGTTTCCTTCTTTCTTATGTGTGTCTCACCTTGCTAACTATCAGCCATTTTGTATTTTGTATTCCTATTGTATGTGTCTACGCATGCGTGTCCTTCAATGTGTCTGTGTCTTTTGTAAGTGCATGTGTGTATGGGGAGTGTCTGTATCACCTATATTCTCTGTTAATACGTGTTCATTTGTATTAGTTTTTATTTGACATGGAGAAAGCCTTTGACAGGGTCCCCCGATCCCTTATCTGGTGGTCAATGAGGAAACTTGGGATAGAAGAATGGCTAGTGAGAGCTGTGCGAGCCATGTACAGAGATGCGGCCAGTAAGGTGAGGGTTGGAAATGAGTACAGCAATGAATTCCGGGTAGAGGTAGGGGTCCACCAAGGTTCCGTCCTCAGCCCCCTATTATTTACCATAGTCCTCCAGGCAATCACAGAGGAGTTCAAGACAGGTTGCCCCTGGGAGCTCCTCTATGCTGATGACCTTGCCCTAATTGCGGAGTCACTATCAGAACTAGAGGAGAAGTTTCAGGTGTGGAAGCAAGGTCTAGAATTGAAGGGCCTTAGAGTCAACCTAGCTAAAACCAAAATCCTAATAAGTAGGAAGGTAGATAAAACACAAACCCCTTCAGGTAGATGGCCCTGCTCAGTATGTAGAAAAGGAGTAGGTAGTAACTCTATAAGATGTACCCGGTGCAAGCTATGGACACATAAGAGGTGCAGCAACATCAAAGGCAGGTTAACTAGCAAGTTAGTTTTTGTTTGTGGCAGATGTTCAGGTGCAATAAAGACTGCAAACAAACAGGAAACAACTTCTATCTCATTCCAGGGTGAAAAACTAGAGGTAGTCGATAGCTTCCGCTATCTGGGCGACCAAGTTAGTAGTGGGGGTGGGTGCGCTGAAAGTGTAGCTGCTAGAATAAGAATAGCCTGGGCAAAGTTTAGAGAGCTCTTACCCCTGCTGGCGACAAAGGGACTCTCACTCAGAGTAAAAGGCAGACTGTATGACGCATGCGTACGAACAACCATGCTACATGGCAGTGAAACATGGGCTGTAACTGCTGAGGACATACGTAAGCTCGCAAGGAATGAAGCCAGTATGCTCCGTTGGATGTGTAATGTCAATGTGAATACCCGTCAGAGTGTAAGTATCTTGAGAGAAAAGCTGAACATTAGAAGCATCAGTTGTGGCGTGCAAGAGAGACGATTGCGCTGGTATGGACATGTGGTGAGAATGGAGGAGGATAGCTGCGTGAAAAAGTGCCACACCCTAACAGTTGAGGGAACCCGTGGAAGAGGTAGGCCCAGGAAGACCTGGGCTGAGGTGGTGAGGCAAGACCTTCGTACATTGGGCCTCACCGAGGCGATGACTACGGACCGAGACCTTTGGAAATGGGCTGTGCGTGAGAAGACCCGGCAAGCCAAGTAAGATCGTTGCCAGTGCCCCTGGACTGGTTCTTGTGCGGGTGGCACATGAGATGCACCATTTTGAGCGTGGCCGTTGCCAGTACCGCCTGACTGGCTCCTGTAGGATTTTCGAGCGAGATCGTTGCCAGTGCCCCTGGACTGGCTTGTGCGGGTGGCACATAAAAGACACCATTTCGAGCGTGGCCGTTTTCGTGCGGGTGACACGTAAAAGCACCCACTACACTCTCTGAGTGGTTGGCGTTAGGAAGGGCATCCAGCTGTAGAAACTCTGCCAAATCAGACTGGAGCCTGGTGTTGCCATCCGGTTTCACCAGTCCTCAGTCAAATCGTCCAACCCATGCTAGCATGGAAAGCGGACGTTAAACGATGATGATGATGTTCATGTGTGTGTGTGTGTGTGTGTGTGTTTTTTTTTTTTTTTTAATGTGTTTAATTAAATTTTGTTAACGTATGTAGTATTTAATTCCATTTGTTTATCTATGTATTGTATTATACTTTGTTCCTATTATTGTTTTATGGGTAACATGTTGTCACATGCTGTGGTTTGTTAGTGGCGTATGTTAGTGTTCCATTCTAGTTTCCTATTCAGGCTAGGTTTCCCTTCTATTATGTGTGTAGCTTCAGTAATTTGTCTAAGTGCTGCATCACTGCTATGTGTAGATAAGATTTTAATTTCTATGTTGTTGATTGAGCCTCTATGTTCTTGCTCAGCGTGCTGGTACAGAACTGATGAGTTCTTCCCTTCCTTAAGTTCCCTCCAATGTTCGTTTGCCCGCTCCCCTATACTCCTTGCTGTTTCGCCTACATAAATTAATTATTAATTGACGATTCCCTGCCCTCATTTCTTGTATATTTTATATTTGATATCTCTAAGTTAGATAGTTAAACCGTAATCCCTCCACACGGAACTTTTTTTCATACGGGACTATTTGTGGCGCACATGGAATGGATTTCTTTGGGGTGGGATGCCTGAACTCGCTGGCCGATGAATTCGTAAGTGCCTTTCTTATCGTTGATTTTTGGTGTCGCGTGGCCGAGGATTACCGTGAATTTTTTTAGAGACACTTTCAAATTTATCAGAATATTTGGGCTGAAGATTGGAATAGTGAAGTTTTCGTTCGCTTAACCATGAAACGATTCGTACCCAATTAACTAAAGGCTTGTTTTGTTTGTGCTTTTCCCTCCGGTTTTTTGTTCTATGTGTGCCATAAATATCGCCATCCGTTTTAGAGAAAAATTTGTAGTTTAGAAACGGTAGTTCTTTGACTGCTGTTTCTGAATTTTCAGTATGTTGGAGAAGCAACTCAATTGCTAATCCCTTATATTTATGATATATATATATATATATATATCCCTTATATT
>NC_142933.1:57297064-57350377 GCF_046866305.1 Octopus bimaculoides | reverse complement strand
TATATATATATATATATAAATTATATATATATATATATACATATATAATATATATATATATATATACATATATATATATATATAGATATACATATATATACTATATATAGATATACATATATATATATATATAGATATACATATATATATTATATATAGATATACATATAGATATACATATAGATATATATATATATATAGATATACATATAGATATACATATATATAATATATCATCATCATCATCATCATCATCGTTTAACGTCCGCTTTCCATGCTAGCATGGGTTGGACGATTTGACTGAGGACTGGTGAAACCGGATATACATATACTATATATATATATATATAGATATACATATATATATATATATATATATATATATAGATATACATACATATATATATATATATATATATATATATATTGTTGTACTTGGGGATGGTCATATTGCCAGTTTAGCCAATAAAAACACACGCACTGTATATTTGGTGTTATTTTTTTTTTTTTTTTTTTTTTCAGCTTTATATTACATTAATCTTAATCTTAATCTTATTTCGGCCAGAGTTCTTTCGTCACACTTCTGTGACCTCATCAGTGGTCCTTTGTTTCCTTCTTTCTTATGTGTGTCTCACCTTGCTAACTATCAGCCATTTTGTATTTTGTATTCCTATTGTATGTGTCTACGCATGCGTGTCCTTCAATGTGTCTGTGTCTTTTGTAAGTGCATGTGTGTATGGGGAGTGTCTGTATCACCTATATTCTCTGTTAATACGTGTTCGTTTGTATTAGTTTTTATTTATTTATATGTTCATGTGTGTGTGTGTCTGTGTTTTTTTTTTTTTTTTGTGTTTAATTAAATTTTGTTAACGTATGTAGTATTTAATTCCATTTGTTTATCTATGTATTGTATTATACTTTGTTCCTATTATTGGTTTATGGGTAACATGTTGTCACATGCTGTGGTTTGTTAGTGGCATATGTTAGTGTTCCATTCTAGTTTCCTATTCAGGCTAGGTTTCCATTCTATTATGTGTGTAGCTTCAGTAATTTGTCTAAGTGCTGCATCACTGCTATGTGTAGATAAGATTTTAATTTCTATGTTGTTGATTGAGCCTCTATGTTCTTGCTCAGCGTGCTGGTACAGAACTGATGAGTTCTTCCCTTCCTTAAGTTCCCTCCAATGTTCGTTTGCCCGCTCCCCTATACTCCTTGCTGTTTCGCCTACATATGTCTTGTCTTATTTCTGCATCGTCCCTCTGTACATCTTATACTATAGACCACATTTCTGGTTTTGCAGTTCGTTTGTGGGCTAAATCTACATACGATACAGTTCCTATCAGTGCAGGGGGTTCTACTGAAAGGGTATGTTCTACTGATAAGGGATTTGATAGGGTTGCCTGGCCTTTCAACAACCTTAATTCTTAGCTTAAGTTTGTCTAGGGCCCTTCTAAAGCGGTACGCCAGTTCGCCTCTAGGGGGTGGTGTCGACGAACATGACGCTTTGGTACTTGTGGCTATTGTACCATGAGCTTGCCTTCCCTATTTTCTTCTTAGTTCTTTCTATGGTGTTCCATGATTTGCTCCTATAGAGTGGGCAAATCCCATTCCTATCGTTGCGTTTGATTGTTTCAAACTTCTTCATAGCTCCTTTGTAAACCCTGATCCTTTCTTTATGGCTGTAACCCGAGAACTGCATGCGGTGGACGAAATGTTGTATATGTCTCTTTAATTCTGTAGGGTCGCACATGCAGGAGACATTTCGCATTACTCTGACGAGGTCTGCCATCAATATCTTGAATTTGGCATTGTCCGCAATAGCCGAGTTCCGGTGGATCAGGTACTTGGAGGCCATAGGTTTTGTATAGTGTGAATGGAGGATTCTGGTTTTATTGTTCTTAGTTTCTAGCCAGAGTTCAGTATCTAATACAGGTAATCTATGGTTAGGGTGTTTAGTAGGGTAGTCTATTGTAACTCTAATACTCTGGTGGATGGAGTTAGCTATTTGCTGGATGCTCTCCATAGTCTTAGTTTCTATTTCTATTTCAGGGGTACTCTCTTGTGGGGGTGTCTTTACCACTAAGTTGATATCATCGACATATCGAGAGTACACATTTACGAGTATGGAGTTCTGTGTCAGGCGTTCCTTAAGCCTTCTGTCCCACCATACCATGAAAAGGTTGGCCACATCACCGGCGATACTAACCCCGATGGCTGCCCCCTCGTCCTGGGCGTATAATTTGTTGTTAAATTTAAAGGTGTGGCCTTTTAGGGTGACCTTTATACTAGCTCCTAGTGCATGTGCGATCATTTTATTTACCTGGTGGATATTAGTGGGGGTCCGTATGGCTCTGGTCCATCCACTCCATCTCTCTATAGGGGTCTTCCTAGCCATAGAGGTAATTGTGGGTGGTCTACCTCTTAGACGTCTACTAGGGCAGAAATCTCTAAGGTCGTATCTATCTAGATATGCATCGTCATATGTCAATCTAAGTAGGAGGCCCAGTTCTTCTGTGTTGACTTTTTGGAACTCTACTTCGCTCTCGTTGATCATTTCCACGCACTTTTCCACTGCAAAATCCACGTCGATAGATGGGTATAGTGATACCACATCCATGCTACCCACTATACACCCTGTCAGGTTGCAAGTGTTGTTGCAGTCGTTGATCCTGCTGAGGAGATCTTCCGTGCTGTCACAGACATCAGGTGACATCTGGATTATGGGGCGTATGATCATTGAGAGGAAGTAGGAGATCCTGTAGTTACTGGCGACATTCGCTCCACAGACTGGTCTTGTTGGTGGTCCCACTACAGGATTAGTTGTTACTTTGTGGTCCTTACGGAGCCCATACAGCGTCGGGATATCATTGTTCCAGGCTTGGAAGTTGTTGGCTGTGCGCTTCTGGGGTCTAAGGACAATTGTCCACATCAATTGTCCTTAGACCGAAATAAGATTAAGCCGAAATAAGATTAAGATTAAGATTAATGTAATATAAAGCTGAAAAAAAAAATAAATAAATAAATAAACACCAAATATACAGTGCGTGTGTTTTTATTGGCTAAACTGGCAATATGACCATCCCCAAGTACAACAACATCTGTTTCAACACACGATTTCACATAAAAAATCTTGCAAAACAAATATGTATATATATATATATATAGATATACATATAGATATACATATATATATAGATATACATATAGATATACATATATATATATATATATATATATATATATATATATATATATATATATATTGTAATATATATATATATATATATATATATATATATATATATATATATATATATATTACAATTGAAAGGGTAAAGGTTTATCAATTTATCAATTTATTAATAAATCAACAATTAATAATTTTACCAAGCCCTTCGGTATGTAAACACTGGTATATATATATATATATATATATATATATATACATATAGATATATATATATATATATATATATATACATAGACATATAGATATACATATATATATATATATATATATATATATATATATACATATAGATATACATATATATATATATATATATATATATATATACATATATATATATATATATATATATATATATATAGTGTGGACTGATGAGTGCATACAAGCGGAAGAATTCATTCTATATATACATATATATATATATATATATATTACAATTGAAAGGGTAAAGGTTTGTCAATTTATTAATAAATCAACAATTAATTATTTTACCAAGCCCTTCGGTATGTAAACACTGGTATATATATATATATATATATATATATATATATATATATATATGTATATATAGAATGAATTCTTCCGCTTGTATGCACTCATCAGTCCACACTAGATGTCATAATCAAAAACCATTGTGGAAAGGCTGATAATGATGGAGAGGAAGAAAAGGAAAAAACACCCGGAAGTCTCTCTGACCCAGTGGCTCCTCAAAAGAATGGCTCACCCACTGCTGTGAACGACCAGGCAGAAAAGGATAGTGGAACCAAGGAAGCAGCAAATAGAAGCCCCTCTGTACCAGTGGGCTTACAAAGGAAGGAGCCCTCACCCCAATAGATAACCAGAGGAAAACAGTACCCACAAGAAAAGGAAGAACAAAAAGTAGAAAAGCCCAAAGTGGATCCAATGCCAACCAAGACACCAAAGGAAAGAAGAAATCTGGAAGGCACCCAAATACTTGCAAATTTTACCTGCAAGGCAAAAACTGCCGGTTTGCCCACTCGACACCCTGCCAAAACTACAAAGGTTTAAAGGACAAAAACTTACCTGAGGAAAGATGACAGATGTCCCCAAGGAGAAGATTCAAGGACGTGCGCTCTTCAGAAATCATACGCAACGCAGCAGCTGAGCAAGAGTCTTTTTTGTGCATGGCGCAAAAGATTGTGCAGCAGCTGACGTGGCTACAACAAGCACAGACGAGGAACCTTGCCCCCCACTGCGCAAGACCACCACAGTCAATGGACATGGGATGGCCTCCCCTAACGCCTGCACAGGCATCACGCCAATATTTTTACTAAATATTGGGGGCCTGTTGCATTACAATAATAAAAGCAAAATTTCTTTCCTGGGAGACCTTGCTGCATGCAATCAAGCCCTATGCATAGCACACTCGTGGAAACTCACCTCAGCCCTGATATAGAGGATGCAGAAGTACACGTACCAAAATATGTCATACTGCAAACAGACAGAAGGGAAAGGAGCCATGCAACCCTCATTTGCACCTCCTGCCGCGAGGTAGGTTCATCTGGGACTCTCGACAGGAAAAGGTCCAGCTTTGATTTAAAAAGCCCTACATCTACTTTGTACAGGTTCCTCAGGCTCTTTGGGAGTATATTAAAAAGCTGTGGGCCCCTGAAACCCAAACTGTTGCAGTAACTGGTCCTGAAGCGCGTTGGCATTGCTGGGATCTTTGGCACTATGCAGTGTCGTCCCGTTCTGGCATTGGTGTCTTTTATGTGCCTCCCGCACAAGAGCCAGTCCAGGGGCACTGGCAACGATCTCGCTCGAAAACCCTACGAAGGCCAGTCAGGCGGTACTGGCAACGGTCACACTCAAAATGGTACATCTTATGTGCCACCCGCACAAGAGCCAGTCCAGGGGCACTGGCAACGATCTCACTTGACTTGCCGGGTCTTCTCACGCACAGCACATTTGATAGAAGTTGTTTCCTGTTTGTTTACAGTGTTTATTGCACCTGAACATCTACCACATACAAAAACTAACTTCGTAGTTAATCTGCCTTTGATATTGCTGCACCTCTTATGTGTCCATAGCTTGCACCGGGTACATCTTATAGAGTTACTACCTACTCCTTTTCTACATACTGAGCAGGACCATCTACCTGAAGGGGTTTGTGTTTTATCTACCTTCCTACTTATTAGGATTTTGGTTTTTGCTAGGTTGACTCTAAGGCCCTTCGATTCTAGTCCTTGCTTCCACACCTGAAACTTCTCTAGTTCTGATAGTGACTCCGCAATTAGTGCAAGGTCATCAGCATAGAGGAGCTCCCAGGGGCAACCTGTCTTGAATTCCTCTGTGATCGCCTGGAAGACTATGATAAATAGGAGGGGGCTGAGGACGGAACCATGGTGGACCCCTACCTCTACCCGGAATTCATTACTGTACTCATTTCCAACCCTCACCTTACTGGCAGCATCTCTGTACATGGCTCGCACAGCTCTCACTAACCATTCTTCTATCGCAAGTTTCCTCATTGACCACCAGATAAGGGATCGGCGGACTCTGTCAAAGGCTTTCTCCATGTCAACGAAGGCCAGGTACAGAGGTTTATCCTTGGCTAGATATTTCTCCTGCAGCTGTCTCACTAGAAATATGGCATCAGTGGTGCTTTTACCTGGCACGAACCCAAACTGCATCTCATCTAAATTGATTTGCTCCCTAATTATTGATGCCTCTATATATATATATATATATACACAATGTATTTACTATTATATACATTATATATATACTATATATATATATATATATATATATATATATGTGTGTGTATATATATATATATGTATATATATATATACAATATATTTATATACAATATGTGAATATATTTACAATATATATATATATATATATATATATATATAACATATATATAATGTATATATATAATATATATATACAATATATATATACAATGTATATATATAATATATATATATACAATATACAATATATATATGCAATATATATATATATATATATATATATATACACACTATATACAATATATATATATATATATATATACACTACATACTATATATACAATATATATACACACTATACAATATACATATACTATATATATACAATATATACATGCTATATATATATACAATATATATATACACAATGTATATATATACACAATATATGTACATATATATATATATATATATATATATATATATATATATATATATTTTAATTTTTTCCATATATTAATATTATCTTGGCTGAAAAACTGTGATAATGCAAATATGTTAACAGTTCCTTGGGTAGCAAAAATCACACAAAAACTGGGATATTATACACAGTTAATGAGTAGAAATTCCATGTTAAAGTGATGTATTTTGAGTAGATATAAAGAATAATAATAAATGGAGCAATAAGTTCCTTTAATTCTTACATATGTTTCAAAAATTATGTGCACACTACTTCAAAGAAGTGAGAGATGCTGGTATATACACATAAATTCATCGTCAGGGAACCATATAACAAATGCAAGACTTCCGCTGAATGCTAAGGTTACTTATGAGTAATAACACTATATAGCTAAGTTTAAACGACAGTTAGAAACAAGAATGCTACTTTACAGTGATCTGTTTAGGGAGAGAGGCTATGAACGCTATACTAAGAGTTTAAATTAGAAGAAGACACAATGAACTGCAGAAAAATTTAAAAGTTAATAATAATGGTAATAAAAATTTTTTTTGTAATTGGAAGGAGAAAGGGAGAGAATCCAATGAATTCTTTATATACTACTGATTGTGTAAATAAACGTTTATAAGGAAGGAAAATTAAAGATGGATTGTAAATATGATTAATTCACCATAATATTGTATCATATTAAGTTGCAGTAATTAACCTAAATGGATCTTTTTTAAAACGGGGGCCACATTTTTCATTAATGTTTTACGTAGTGTTTTTGGTACCGAAAGACTTTCAAACTTCGTATACTTACCTATTTTGTGTTATAGAACAGAAAAATATTTTTGTATTCGAATTTATTTCATGTAAAAAATTGTCTTATTTCGATAATTTCAACCAATCACTGACGTCCATTCAGCCGATATACATTAAGTGCCGACTACATAAACAAACGATTCTTCGTTTTATTTGCATTTTTCATTTTAAATTTGCTTTAACCCTAACCCTAACCCTAACCCTAACCGTAGGGTTAGGGTTAGGGTTAGGGTTAATTGTTTCAGAATCGTTTGTTTATGTAGTCGGCACTTAATGTATATCGGCTGAATGGACGTCAGTGATTGGTTGAAATTACAGAGATACGACAACTTTAACATGGAATAATTTATGGATTTCTTTTTTTTTAAAGAAGATTAAGAGAAAAAGATGTTTTATATGACACATTCTACCAGTGTTCCAAGTTTCAAAGTGTTTCGTTAATGAAAAATGTGGCCCCCGTTTTAAAAAAGATCCACCTAAATAAATGGCAATACACGATACAAAACTATAAAGTGATGAAATAATAAGAATAAACATGCGTATGATAACAAAATTGATAGTATATATGTGAATATATACAAGTATACTTACAACGCTACGAATATAACTTTTCGGGGATAAACTTGCTGAACCATTTAGAGAAGGAGAAAGTGTAAACAACTGGCATTGGAGTTAGATATAATTGTTATTTTAGATATTATAATGTTATTATTCTCATTGTTGTTGTTATTATTATTATTATTATTATTATTATTATTATTATTATTATTATAAATGTAAAAATAAATTTATTATTATTATAATTACTATTATTGTTATTGTCTAAAGTTGAATAAAAATAAATACAAAGTGGGGTGATTGTTCATACCACATGTAAAGTGGTTGTCAACTAGTGAGTATGTTGGTAGGTGAAATAAATAAATAAATAATATAACTAAAATTAGTAAAAAGGATGAAATTAATGAAACGAGCTGAAGGTGTGTTTCCTCCACTGCTGTCATCTGTATGCTCTCTGTGTTATCTGGTTCACTAAATTATTCTTGGAGAACAGAATGTGGAATAGCTCCAAGTTACAGAGAGGACAAAAATCTTTAACCCTTGTTGTAGGGTATTGAGGTAGCCAGTATTGACCATTCCAAAGAAAATTGTTTAGTGCAGTCCTTAAGTTTCCAGATTAACTTACTAAGACCGGTACTATTATTTTTATTCCTATCCCTAAAGGATGAGTAATGGTTAGAGATTCTCTTAGAGACCTGCGACAAAGAGCAACCAATATAATGCGAGACCTCTGTGTTAGTCGTTACCTTACATTGATAAACCACATTTTTGGTCCTAGCATTCACACTTAAAAACTTGATTCTATTACAATTAGATTCCGAGATACTAATCTTATTGTTGTGAAAGTTATTGTTATATTTACTAATGTTGTACATATTACCTATATTTTTATCTAAATATCTATTGCTACCATATGAGTGTGTTGAATTACTGGAGTAATTGTTATTATTATAATTATTATTATTATTATTATTATCATCATCATAATTGGTATGGCTGACTAGAGATGAATCTAAAAGTCTAAAATTATGGGAAGATATTATTTGTAACATATTTTTTGTATTACAAAACCCAAATCTAACCTTATGTGAGTTGATGATTGGGTAATAGTGAGAACCCCTAGGAAAGTTCCTATTCACCGCGTCGCGGAACTGCAAAACCAAATTGGATTTAACTTTTTCCCAAATGGGACAATGAACCAGATGTTGTCATCAGATCTAGGTGCAGTGTTTGTATAGCTAAATAAATTAAGTTTTTTTGTTTTTATTAAGGTGTTTAGAGTCGGTTAAGCCTCCTCTTTTATGTGAATGATTATAAGTAGGTGCCACTTTCTCAGTTAAGTGGGAAGAAGGGGAAGAAATAGAATTGAGTTTATCCTGCTGTACAAAAGACGAAAGATCACTAAATGAATTGATGTATCTTACCTTGTCTTTGTAATCTGCCTTCAATAAGGCTGAATTATAAAAGTCAGCCTCTTTATTGAAAATGTGGGAGTTAGAGGAGAGTTTAGAAAGTCTGAGTGCAATACTCTTAACTAAATTACTGGTGGTAGACCTTGGATGGTTATTAAAAGGGCTTATGCACCTAAGATTCGTTGATGGTTTATGGAAAGGAAAGTGTGTGTTGCTATGTAAGTCTAAAGTTACATCTAGGAAGTTGGCTACGGAGACCTCATCCTCAAATACGATGCCAAAACCCATTCTCCAGAAGAATCTAGCTAATCTATTTTTAACGTTTTGGATGTGCTGAGTAGTGACATTTTGGAGGTATAGCAGACAATCATCTCTGTATAGACCTCCATTAATATTTGGGAATTGGTCTGCCAGTTCATACAATATATACGAACAAACTATATCAGCTATTTGAGCTGAGTCTGAACTTCCCATAGGAACGTTGAAAGCCTCTGGAGCATCCTTATGAATCCATAGCTTATTGTTAAATTTTATAATTGATTTTCGAGCCGCTAATATTACACTACTTTTGTCCCTAGAAAGACCTTCCTTATTATGGGTGAACCAAAGTGCTTAACACTCGGACACACACGCTCTCACTCGCTCACGGGCAGCATTGCCAGCGGAAGCTGCCTCCGAAGCGTCGGCATGCTGTCTGCTCACTATGAACCGCTCTCTCTCTCTCTCTCTCTCTCGCTTGTTTGCTTACTAATCACTGCTACGACCTTACTCAACCGCGTTCGTAACACACAGACACACACACTCGAGGTCGGTATCACCTTCGAGACGACGGCCTTTAGATCGTGCTGGTGGAGGCCTGCCGCCGATGCGTCTGCTGACTCTTTGCTCGCTCCCAGCGACGTCGCTCGCTTCCTTCTCACTCGAACCAACTCCTTATCCGTGTCGACCGCGTGTCTTTGCGTGCTTAACACACGGACACACACACTCGCTCGCTCGATCCGAACGACGTCGCTAATCGCTTTGCTTGCCTCGACTTACAACTATCCTCCACTGCTCGATGCAGAGAGTGTAGAGAGTGATAGTTACTCCTGCTGTTTGCCCGCGCTTAGCGCGACGGGCGTGTCCCGCTCTTCGCAACCAACTCGCTCAATTAACACATTAAAATTAAAATAAAATTTATGCTGCATTAAATAAAAAATAAAAATTTTACAACAGACTATCTACAACATGCATATATACATCAAAATACACAGATGCATACGTACAGATAATATACGTATATAGGCATATATTTGTAAGACATAAATACATGTATACATGTATGCACGCAATCATGTTCACATATGAAAATTATTCAGTGTTGGGTCAGGCAAGTGTATTTTAAACTTATGGAGCTGGGGAAGTAAGGGGTGGAGATGAGTAATGTATAGATAAAGGACGTTACTAATGTAGAAAGGGAGAAAGCATGGTTTTCGTGAGGAAAGAAAGAAGGTAGTGGAGCACTACAAATGCACATAAAATTGGATTACATATATGTGTATACAAAAATGTATATTAGCATCACGTATACAGACATATATAGAAATATGTACGCGAATACACACAAATATGATTGTATACATGCGTACGCACACATTCAAACATGTATATGTATAAGCGCATGAGCGCACATTCTCATATGTAGCGTAGGCACACACACGTGAATATATATATGTGTAAATATAAGCATACACTCTTACCCACGCATATACAAAGATGCACACACACGAAACTATGTATGTATGTGCAAAAGTATAAACATAAACATAGACACACACATACGAATACATATGCATTGCTACAATACAGACATCCACATAAAACAAACTTTTAGGTCCTAACATATATATGCAGACAACTTTTTTAAGAAATTGCTGAGTGTATTAATAGCAAAAATTGGGCAAAATACATTCAAAATAGAATCCAATATATCGAACCATCGATAAAACCGGTTAAATTTGTTTACTAAATATTTTTAAATAATTTTTAAAAAAAATGAAAATAAAATAATATAAAAAACAAGAAAACTATGTCGAAGGCTTTCTTAAAAAACGTAGGCATCTATACAATATTCTTGCAATGCAATGTAAATCTTGTATAATGAGGTACAAATCCAATAGTGAGATTGCAAACTGGTATATCGAAGTTTGATAAGCTGAAAAAAGTTATTTTGTAGCTCTCAGTTAGTAGCTGGGGTTGCTATGTATGGGAATAAAAATTCAAAATGGAGTAGATAAAATCGAGTCTACACACGTTTCATAGCTAGCAGAACCTCGGAAGTAGTAATTAACCAAATCTTTATACATTTTTATTTTTATTTCTACATTCATTCTCCTATTTTCCTATATACTCCTTATTTGCTTCCTTTTTCCAAAATAACTCCTCATATTGAACTCTATTATTTCTCTTTATTTAACCAACGCACATCGTCTCTGATGAAGGGATATCCCTGATATTCCAGAAACAGCTGTAAGACTAAGGTTCACTCTATAAATGTTCTGAAAATTCCACAGTCTTGGCTTTGTTGTCTCATTTTATTTAAAATATACATGCTCATACAAGACCCGCATTAGACCTCTCACTTGTATCATTATCGAACTGAGAGTTTAACTATGGTCCTTCCATAGTACTTACATTGTGCTACCTGCTACTTTAGGTCTTCTGGATACCAATACCTCCTATATATATATATATATATATATATATATATATATATATATATATATATATATAAATACATACAGTGTACATTTAAACACATAAGAGAGATGTCCTTAATAGGATACCTAACTCGCTAGAAGGAGCAGTCAAACTTCAAACCACAATTAGGGGTAATTTCGAAAGGAGATGAAAAATAAAAACATTTACCATCTATTTCTTGAACCATGGTTTCAAGCTAAATAGCTAATTGTGGTTTGGAGTTTGACCGCTCCTTCTAGCGGGTTAGATGTCCTATTATGGACATCTCTCTTATGTGTTTAAATGTACAGTGTATGTATTTATATGAATAATATATAGTCTATTGACTAGTTTTTTCTTCTCGCTAGACCACTGGTAGCAAAAAGAATTTCTAAATTTTTTTGCTACCCTGAGATTTATTAATAAATATATATATAGTTGATCTGATTAGTTAAGACAAATGTTAAATGTTAGCAAATATACACAAACAAAATAAAGGTTTTAAAAATAAACAGCTTGCAAAATAGTAAGGGTGTATTTATCTTTTTTATAACTGTCTCCTATAAAATAAGAATAGACGGAATCTTGAAGTTTGATTTATTTATCTAATGTGAAGATGGTAATAGTATACTTTGAAAGCTACAGTTAAATAGCTTCATCATTTTCTTCTTTGGAAATATTATGCAATGTTTAATTGATTTTAGGTTTATCCTTTCCATTTATTACATCATCTATTTTTTACATTGTATTAAAACCTATATTTTAAAATCTAATTTTATAAGCTACTTTGTGTTCAGAAAATCTTCTCTTTAGCTCACTCTCAGAGTCTTATGTTTTTCATGGTTACTCTCTACTTTAGCTATTTTTGGATTATGAAAAAGCTAGTCTAAAGTCAAACCCATTTGCAAGTCATAGTGGAATGAGTTGTATGCAGAGTGAACATATTTATAGCATTTAAGAATAAACATGTCCATTCTCAAAACATCAATTAAGAAAATATCTTTCAGCTATCAAGCTAATGAAGAAACTTAAGTAGGTAAATATAATAGTCAAATTTTCCTCGGTAGGAAAACAAACTTACTGCCTTTAAAATAGGGACCTTATGTTGAAGTCTTGAAAGACTTGATCTTAATATAGCTTATAGTAAAAACAAAATGGCTCAGTTTACTTTAACGAGCTGTTATGTGAAACTCAAACAGAACAGGACTACAGCATCAAGTATTCTCAACGATTTAATGGTTTATATTTGCTATTTTCTCTTGTGTGGTATGTTTTCTTTTTGTTATAATCACACATGAATTTTTTTGTTTTGTCTTTCATTATCTATTAATTAACCTTTATTAATTTTATTTAATCTTATATTTATGAATGCATTTCATTTCAGCTGTTTTTTTTTCTTTCTTTCTTCTCTTTCTAAATAGTACTAGTTTAACACTCTGGCATAAATGGAACACTGTAAAAAGAAAAGCAGACAAACGTTTTTATCCAGTAATGAAAATGATGAATTAATTATGATTAGATTATAATGACTAATGTTATATGAATTCCTTGATAAATACAACATGTCTACATGTATTAATTCTAGTTTTATCTACAGTTGAATGAGTGAATTGAATATTTCAATCAATTTAATAATGTGAATTAATTAAAACAATATCATTAAATTTTACAGGAGTCAGATGGAGAAACATTCCAGGGTTTCATCAAAGTAACTTTGAATTTGATTCGACCAATCACAATGTCTCTTGGTGCACGACCACCTTCCATTTATGAAGTACTCACTCGAGAGCACATTGTGGAGCAAAATACCCAATCTATTTCATTCTACATGCCTCGAGATACTGTTAAATCTATCCATGTAGATAGGTAAGCTTTTTCTGATGTAATTTTAAACTATTCTAACTTTTTTCTCTTTCATTTCACAAAAAGAAAAACAGTAATTTTTTGTCTAAAGCTAAAATTAGTTTGTGTTGTGTCTATGGAGAATCATTATTGCCAATATTATTAAAACATGTACTGGTTCAATTCTACTCCTTTATTATTTGTCTATTAGTTAAATATCCAACTGCCTAATCGATTAATTGTTTAACTTGGTTAAACAGTGAGTTATTTGTTTTTTTTTTGTTTTTTGTTTTTTTGTGTCAAAGCTCTTTCATTGCTATTTGAAACCTTTTCAATGACTATTCTCTTCGTGATTATAGAGGCTGCATTTGTCTGTCTGAGATCTTGTTCCATACATGTGTGCTTGCATATAATTTGTATGTATGTATGCATTTATATTGTGTGTGTGTATATATGTATATATATATTTATATTATATATATATATATATGTATTATATTTATATTATATATATATATATGTATTATATTTATATTATATATATATATATGTATTATATATATATGATATATATATATATTATTTATATTATATATATATATATGATATATATATATTATTTATATTATATATATATATTATTTATATTATTTATATTATATATATATATTATTTATATTATATATATATGATATATATATTATTTAATTTATATTATATATATATTATTTATATTATATATATATATATATATATATATATATATATATATTATGTATATATATATATATATATATATATATGTATATATATATATATATATATATATTATGTATATATATATATATATGTATATATATATATATATATATATATATATATATATATAATATATATATATAATATATCAATTTTATATATATATTATATATATATATTATGTATATGTATGTTATCATCATCATCATCATCGTTTAACGTCCGCTTTCCATGCTAGCATGGGTTGGACGATTTGACTGAGGACTTGTGGACCAGGGGGAAACACCAGGCTCCAATCTGATTTGGCAGAGTTTCTACAGCTGGATGCCCTTCCTAACGCCAACCACTCCAAGAGTGCCACCAGCACGAGGGCCAGTCAGGCAGTACTGACGACGGCCATGCTCGAAATGGTGTATTTTATGTGCCACCTGCACAGGAGCCAGTCCATCGGCACTAGCAACGATCTCGCTTGAATGTCTTTTCACGTGCCACTGGCACAAGTACCTCAGAGGCGACGTTGGTAACGATCAACGGCTACGCTCAAAATGGTGTATTTTACGTGCCACCTGCATAGGGGCCAGTCCATTGGCACTGGCAACGATCTTGCTCGAATGTCTTTTCACGTGCCACTGGTAACGATCATGCCGGTGCTATTTATGTGCCATCAGCACGGATGCCAGACAGCTGCTCTGGCAATGATCACGCTTGGACAGTGCTCCACTGGTACAGGTGCCATCACAATTTCGCTTTCGCTTGCCCCAACAGGTCTTTACAAGGAGAGTTTAGTGTCCAATGAAGGAATGTTACACGTAAGTTGGCTGGCTACATCCCTGGTAGAGGCCTTGGATTTTGGTCTCACTTGGCTTGCCGGGGTCTTCTCACGCAGGTCACGGTCACAAGTCATTGCCTCGGTGAGGCCTAATGTTCAGAGGTTGTGCTTCACCACCACATCCCAGGTCTTCCTAGGCCTGCCGCTTCCACAGGTTCCCTCAACCGCTAGGGTGTTGCACTTTTTCACGCAGCTATCCTCAGCCATTCTCGCCACTTGTCCATACCAGCGCAATCGTCTCCCTTGCACACCACAACTGATGCTTCTTCTGTTCAACTTTTCTCTCAAGATACTTACACTCTGTCCACTCTGTCGGGTATGCACACTGACATTACTTATCCATCGGAGCATACTGGCTTCATTCCTTGCAAGCTTACGCATGTCCTCAGCAGTCACGGCCCATGTTTCACTGCCATGTAGCATGGTTGTTCGTACACATGCATCATACAGTCTACCTTTTACTCTGAGTGAGAGGCCCTTTGTTGCCAGCAGAGGTAAGAGCTCTCTGAACTTTGCCCAGGCTATTCTTATTCTAAGCAGCTACACTTTCAGCGCACCCACCTCCACTACTAACTCGGTCACCCAAATAGCGGAAGCTATCAACTACCTCTAGTTTTTCTCCCTAGAGTAAGACAGAAGTTGTTTTCTGCATATTTACAGTGTTTATAGCACCTGAACATCTCCCACATACAAAAACTAACTTCCTAGTTAACCTGCCTTTGATATTGCTGCACCTCTTATGTGTCCATAGCTTGCACTGGGTACATCTTATAGAGTTTCTACCTACGCCTTTGCTACAGATCGAGCAGGGCCATCTACCTGAAGGGGTTTGTGTGTTGTCTACCTTCCTACTTATTAGGACTTTGGTTTTAGCTAGGTTGATTCTAAGGTCCTTCGATTCTAGTCCCTGCTTCCACACCTGAAACTTCTCCTCTAGTTCTGATAGTGACTCAGCAATTAGTGCAAGGTCATCAGCATAGAGGAGCTCCCAGGGGCATCCTGTCTTGAATTCCTCTGTTATCGCCTGGAGGACTATGATAAATAGGAGGGAGCTGAGGACAGAACCTTAGTGGACCCCTACCTCTACCCGGAATTCTTCACTGTACTCATTGTCAACCCTCACCTTACTGACAGCTTAGCTCTCACTAACCATTCTTCTCTCCCAAGTTTCCTCATTGACCACCAGATAAGGGATCGGGGGATCCTGTCAAAGGCTTTCTCCATGTCAACGAAAGCCAGGTACAGAGGTTTATGCTTGGCTAGGTATTTCTCCTGCAGCTGTTTTACCAGAAATATAGCATCAGTGGTGCTTTTCCCTGGCATGAACCCAAACTGCATCTCATCTAAACTGATTCGCTCCCTAATTAGTTGGGCTATGACCCTCTCCATGACTTTCATTACCTGATCTAACAGCTTGATACTTCTGTAATTATTTGTATCTAAAGCGTCACCTTTACCTTTGTAGCAGTTGACTATGGTGCTGCTATACCAGTCATTGGGTATGACTCCTTCGTGTATCACTTGGTTTGCAATACAGGTGACTAGGCTATAGCCGACACTGCCAGATATTTTGAGCATCTCTGCAATGATTCCTGATGGGCCGGGGGCTTTCCCTGTCTTCATACTCTTGATCGCTTTATCTACTAAGGTACTGTCAATTAGGATAGCTCGTCCCTCTGTTGGGTCAACATGCGACAGACTCTCTTCCTCCTATTCATTCTCTTTATTAAGTAGCCTTTCATAGTGGTGTCTCCAGACTTCTCTCTTTGCAGCCTCGTTTAGTGAAAGTGTACCATCATCCATGCGAACACATTTCTCATCTGCAACATCACGATTCTCTCTCACAGACTGTCTTGCAACATAAAATACTTCGTCTTTGGTCCTCATGGCGCAGAACATTGGCAAATGTTTTCTTATCTGCTTCCCCTCTGGCTAAATAAACCTGTCGCCTAGCTTCCCTTCTGGCAGTCTGATACAATTCCCTGCTACCACCGTTCTTCCAGTCCTTCCAAGCCTGTTTCTTTTGTCTAATAGCCCTGTCAACAACATTGTTCCACCACCACGTTACTCTGGATCGAGAGGGGACTTTACACCAGCCACAGATCTGGTCGGTGGCTCTCAGCAGGTTGTCCTGCAGAAACCTCCAATTGTCTTCCACATTGTATGATGCTATATCCCCTTCTATTTTGTCAAATGCTTCAAGTAACATGTCTCTAAATCTCTGTCCATTTGCAGGAACTTTAAGCTTCCGCACCCTTCTCCTCCAAGCTGGTCTACTTCTGAGCACCCATTTTGCCTTGATCCCGAAGTCGCTAACTATTAATCTGTGTTGAGGGGTACATTCTTCGTCAGAGAAGGTTTTGGCATTTATAAACAGTCCTCTTTCCCTATTTCTGGCGAGGATATAATCGATTTGGCTAGAGTGTCTGCTGGATCAGTAGGTGACTAGGTGACAGGCAGATTTCCTGAAGTTGGTATTGCAAACCACAAGATCGTTTGCATCACAGAACTCCAGCAATCTGGTTCCTTCCTCATTGCGGGAACCGAAGTCATAGCCTCCATGTACGCCATGGAAGCCTCCTGCATGACGTCCAGCATGACCATTGACGTCACCAGCCACAAAGAGAAGGTCCCTGTCAATTGTCAATGAGGTAGTTTGCAAGAGGGTGTCGTAGAATTGGTCTTTCAGCCCATCCGGTAGCCCTGGTTGAGGGGCATAGGCAGAGATGATGAAGCACTAGTCTAATCTTAAGTACTCTGTCACATACTCTGACTACCTCGATTACCTTATCAACCCATTTCTCTGCTAGAAGTATTCCCACAACCCCAACCCCATCAGTGTTCCCTGCCCAGAAAATCTTGTACCTGTGTTCTTTGCTTGTGAGGAACCTTGCAGAACCTCCTCTCCATCTTACTTCTTGGATGCAACACAAATCTACGAGTTTCCGTTCAAGCATCTCAACACTCTCACCAGACCTACCTTTCAGCGTGCCGATGTTGAGAGTGCCAATCCTGACGGTGTGGGCCTGTGGCCTGGAATGGGGGAAAGTAGTGTTGTGTACCTGAAAAGAAAGCTTGCATTTAGCAGAATTCATAAACAAAACAATACTTACAACCTGCATACATTACACAATCTTTATGCGCTGCCTAAGGGTAGGGGAGGGGATGGTGTGAAGCCTCTAGGAGTGTTCCGGGAGACAACCGAGGATGACAGGATATGAACTTCTGGTACAAGTGGAAGGGGTGGGAGGGCGGGTGTACCACCAGCCAAGAGAACTACGTCGTAATTCTGTCAGCAGAATTAGGAGAGACTGCTTATAGAGAGCTAGGGTCCTGCAGGAATTGAGGATAGAGAGGAGGACAGAGAAAGAGTGATTCAGAGAGAGATGGGCACAGAGAGAGATGGGCACAGAGAGAGAGGGCCAGGCAACTAGTACATCACGCGGAATGAATAATTCTTTGGGCTTTTTTTAGAACAAAATTGAAGACAGCAGTGCTTAATCATAAGTTTTAAATGCTTAAACATATTTGAGAGACAGCAATGCTTAAATCGTAATTCTAAAGGAAGGCAAGGAGCGAACAGTAACATAGTTGAAAGAGACAGCAAAAGCTTAAATCGTAATTTTAAAAGGAGCAATAAACTTGAATAAAGTAAAGAAAGAAAATAAATAAGCATGAATTTAAGACAAAAACGGGGTTCAAGTGATTTACATGGAAAGAAATAGATAGATAAAGGAGATCAGATGGGGCGGGAAATATGTAGGGTGTACATAGAATAAAATTTCTTCACTGTTCATATTTTGGAGAACTTCGTCGTAATTCTGTCAACAGATAGATATATATATTATATATATCATATATATCTATATATTATGTATATATATATGTTATATATATATTATATATATATGTAATATATATATATATATGTATATATATATATATATATACTCTCTTTTACTCTTTTCAGTCATTTGACTGTGTAAGTGCTTGAGCACTGCCTTTAGTCAAGCGTATCGACCTCAGGACTTTTTCTTTGGAAGCCTAGTACTTATTCTATTGTTCTCTTTTGGCGAAGCGCTATGTTACAGGGACGTAAAGACGCCAGCATCGGTTGTCTAGAGATGTTCGTGGGACAAACACAGACACACAAACATATACACATATATACGACGGGTTTCTTTCAGTTTCCATCTGCCAAATCCACTCACAAGGCTTTGGTCGACCCGAGGCTATAGTAGAAGACACTTGCCCAAGGTGCCACGCAGTGGGACTGAACCCGGAACCATGTGGTTGATAAACAAGTTACTTACCACACAGCCACTCCTATGCCTATATATATATATGTATATATATATATATATATATATTATACATGTATATATTGCATATATATATATTATACATGTATATATTGCATATATATATATTATATATGTATATATTGTATATGTATATATTGTATATGTATATATTCTATATGTATATATTATATATGTATACATTATATATGTATATATAATATATATATATATACACTCCCGCGCTTATATATAATATATATTATATATAGGCGCGGGAGTGGCTGTGTGGTAAGTAGCTTGCTTACCAACCACATGGTTCTGGGTTCAGTCCCACTGCTTGGCATCTTGTGCAAGTGTCTTCTATTATAACCTCGGGCCGACCAATGCCTTGTGAGTGGATTTGGTAGGCGGAAACTGAAAGAAGACCATCGTGTATATGTGTTTGTCCCCCCAACATCGCTTGACAACCGATGCTGGTGTGTTTACGTCCCCGTAACTTTGCGTTTCGGCAAACGAGATCGATAGAATAAGTACCAGGCTTCCAAAGAATAAGTCTTGGGGTCGATTTGCTCGACTAAAGGCGGTGCTCCAGCATGGCCACAGTCAAATGACTGAAACAAATAAAAGAGTAAAAGAGTATGTATATATTCATCATCATCATCATTTAACATCCGCTTTCCATGCTAGCATGGGTTGGACGATTTGACTGAGGACTGGTGCAACCGGATGGCTACACCAGGCTCCAATCTAATTTGGCAGAGTTTCTACAGCTGGATGCCCTTCCTAATGCCAACCACTCAGAGAGTGTAGTGGGTGCTTTTACGTGTCACCCGCACGAAAACAGCCACGCTCGAAATGGTGTCTTTTATGTGCCACCCGCACAAGAGCCAGTCTTGGGGCACTGGCAACGATCTCACTTGGCTTGCCGGGTCTTCTCACGCACAGCACATTTCCAAAGGTCTCGGTCAGTAGTCATCGCCTCGGTGAGGCCCAATGTTCGAAGGTCTTGCCTCACCACCTCAGCCCAGGTCTTCCTGGGCCTACCTCTTTCACGGGTTCCCTCAACTGTTAGGGAGTGGCACTTTTTCACGCAGCTATCCTCATTCATTCTCACCACATGTCCAAACCAGCGCAATCGTCTCTCTTGTACACCACTACTGACGCTTCTTATGTTCAGCTTTTCTCTCAAGATACTTACACTCTGACGGGTATGCACATTTACATTACACATCCAGCGGAGCATACTGGCTTCATTCTTTGCGAGCTTACGCATGTCCTCAGCAGTCACAGCCCATGTTTCACTGCCATGTAGCATGGCTGTTCGTACACATGCGTCATACAGTCTGCCTTTTACCCTGAGTGAGAGTCCCTTTGTCGCCAGCAGAGGTAAGAGCTCTCTATACTTGGCCCAGGCTATTCTTATTCTAGCAGTTACACTTTCAGCGCACCCACCCCCGCTACTAACTTGGTCACCCAGAGAGCGGAAGCTATCAACTACCTCTAGTTTTTCTCCCTGGAATGAGATAGAAGTTGTTTCCTGTTTGTTTACAGTGTTTATTGCACCTGAACATCTGCCACATACAAAAACTAACTTTGTAGTTAATCTGCCTTTGATATTGCTGCACCATATTATATATATGTATATATTATATATATAGGCGTAGGAGTGGCTGTGTGATAAGTAGCTTGCTTACCAACCACATGGTTCCGGGTTCAGTCCCACTGCGTGGCATCTTGGGCAAGTGTCTTCTACTATAGCCTCGGGCCGACCAAAGCCTTGTGAGTAGATTTGGTAGACGGAAACTGAAAGAAGCCCGTCATATATATGTATATATATATATATATGTGTTTGTGTGTCTGTGTTTGTCCCCCTAGCATTGCTTGACAACCGATGCTGGTGTGTTTATGTCCCCGTCACCTAGCGGTTCAGCAAAAGAGACCGATAAAATAAGTACTAGGCTTACAAAGAATAAGTCCCGGGGTTGATATGCTCAACTAAAGGCGGTGCTCCAGCATGGCCGCAGTCAAATGACTGAAACAAGTAAAAGAGTATATATATGTATATATTATATATATGTATATATATTATATATTTATATATTATATATATATATTATATATGTATATATTATATATGTATATATTCAGGAAGTTAGTTTTCGTTTGTAGCAGATGTTCAGGAGCTATAAACACTGAATGTGCAGAAAACAACTTCTGCCATTTTCCAGGGAGAAAAACTAGAAGTGGTTGATAGCTTCCACTATCTTGGTGACCAAATTAGCAGTGGGGGTGGGTGCGCTGAAAGCGTAGCTGCTAGAATAAGAATAGCCTGGGCAAAGTTCAGAGAGCTCTTACTTCTGCTGGCGACAAAGGGTCTCTCTCTCAGAGTAAAAGGTAGATTGTATGACGCATGTGTATGAACAGCCATGCTTCATGGCAGTGAAACATGGGCCGTGACTGCTGAGGACATGCGTAGGCTCGCAAGGAATGAAGCCAGTATGCTCCGATGGATGTGTAATGTCAGTGTGTATACTAGACAGAGTATCAGTACCTTGAGAGAAAAGTTGAACTTACGATGCATCAGTTGTGGTGTGCAAGAGAGACGATTGCGCTGGTATGGTCATGTAGCGAGAATGGATGAGGATAGCTGTGTGAAAAAGTGCCACACCTTAACAGTTGAGGGAACCTGTGGAAGACGTAGGTCTAGGAAGACCTGGGATGACGTGGTGAGGCACAACCTACGAACATTGGGCTTCACCGAGGCGTTGACTTCTGACTGAGACCTTTGGAAATATGCTGTGTGTGAGAAGACCCAGCAAGCCAAGTGAGACCTATATCTATGGCCTCAGCCAGTCCACTTATGCGTACCTTCCTTCATTGGACACTAAACTTCACTTGCGAAGACCTGTTGAGGCAAGTGAAATCGAAATCGAGTTAAATTCGACGACTGGCACCCAGGCCAACACCTTCTCCTTCATTGGACACGAAACTCAGCCTGCGAAGACTTATTGGGGCAAGCGAAATCGAACTCGTGTTAAATTCGACGACTGGCACCCATGCAAATGCCGTCTCCTTAATTGGACACGAAACTCAGCCTGCGAAGACTTATTGGGGCAAGCGAAATTGAAATTGTGTTGGCACCTGTGCCCAGCGTCGCCTTTCTGGCACTTGTGCCTGCAGCATGTGTAAGGACCTTCGAGTGAGATCGTTGCCAGTGCCCCTGGACTGGCTCTTGTGTGGGTGGCACATAAAATACACCATTTTGAGCGTGGCCGTTGCCAGTACCGCCTGACTGGCCTTCGTAGAGATCGTTGCCAGTGCCCCTGGATTGGCTCTTGTGCGGGTGGCACATAAAATACACCATTTTGAGCGTGGCCGTTGCCAGTAGCGCTTGACTGGCCTTCGTGCTGGTGGCACATAATAGCACCCGCTACACTCTGTGAGTGATTGGCGTTAGGAAGGTCATCCAGCTGTAGAAACTCTGCCAATTGGAAATATGGTGTGCGTGAGAAGACCTGGCAAGCCAAGTGAGACCTAAATCTAAGGCCCAGCCAGTCCACTTATGCCAACCTTTCCTTCATTGGACACTAAACTTCACTTGCGAAGACCTGTTGAGGCAAGTGAAACCGAAATCGAGTTAAATTGGACACTAAACTCCACTTGCGAAGACCTGTTGAGGCAAGTGAAATCGAAATCGAGGTAAATTGAACACTAAACTTCCACTTGCGAAGACCTGTTGAGGCAAGTGAAATCGAAATCGAGTGAAATTTGACGACTGGCACCCATGCCAACGTCGTCTCCCTCATTGGACACGAGATTCAGCTTGCGAAGACTTATTGGGGCAAGTGAAATCGAAATCGTGATGGCACCTGTACCCACAACATGTGTAAGGACCTTCGAGTGAGATTGTTGCCAGTGCCCCTGGACTGGCTCTTGTGCGGGTGGCACATAAAATACACCATTTTGAGCGTGGCCGTTGCCAGTACCACCTGACTGGCCTTTGTAGAGATCGTTGCCAGTGCCCCTGGATTGGCTCTTGTGCGGGTAGCACATAAAATACACCATTTTGAGCACGGCTGTTGCCAGTACTGCTTGACTGGCCTTCATAGGATTTTCGTATCGTCTGCATAGCTTGCAAGGGTGGCTATCTGGGCACTTGAGGGCATATCTGAGAGAGCGACTATAAAAAGCAGTGATCCCAAGACAGTGCCCTGTGGAACACCGCTCACTATTTGTGTTTTCATAGAGGTGGCTCCATCAGCTACTACTGCTTGACTTCTATCTTTCAGAAAGTCATGTAACCACTCTCCAAGTTTTCCAGCTATCCCAAGATCACACAGTTTGTGGCATATCATACCTTGATTCACTTTGTCAAAAGCTTTTGCAAAATCAAGGTATATTACGTCCACATTTGAGTTGTTGAGTAACTGCCTCAACATCCAGTCGTAATGTTGTAAGAGCTAGGTCAGGCAGCTCCTACCTGGTCGAAAGCCATGCAGGGTATCACTCAGCAAGTTATTTTCTTCTAAGAATGTGATTAGTTTTCCTCTGACTATCCTTTCCATGACTTTGCTGATGTATGAAGTCAGAGAGATAGGCCTATAGTTTTTGGCATCTGCTCTGCTTCCCCCTTTATGGATTGGGCATATTATTCCCTCCTTCAGCTTGCTTGGCAGTCTACCGTTTGCGAGAAAGCTCTGGAAGAGAATCTGGAGGGGTTTTGCCAGGGCATGCTTACACGATTTGAGGAGGATTGCAGGGAAACCATCAGGACCAGCAGTTAAGTTTGTGTCCACTTCATGTATAGCTAGTAGTACATCTTCGCTAATATCGATGCATTCCAGCGTAACTGCCTCGCTGGTTATAGGGGAGGTGGCAAAGAAGTCCACTGGTTCATTCACTTGTCTGTGTCCCAACGGGGTGGCGAAGACACTTTTGAGCTGGTCATTCAGTACCTCACTGATCCTAGTTGGACTGTCTGTGAGGGAGCCACCCTTTTCGAAGAGGGGTCCTATCTTGCAGCGTACTGAGGCTGTTTCTTTTGCGTTATGAAAGGAGGCCTTTGGGTTTGGCGTAATGTTTTTTTATAACCCAGGCTTCTTTGTCTGCTCTCTCCCTCACATAGGATTGTTGCAGTCTTTTTTCAATTTCTATCAGTGTCGTTTTTAGGCAGGACCTTTTGCTACATTTGGGATGCTGGTTGAGTCGATTTGCAACTTTCGTCCGTCGTCTCACGAGGATCTTCCTCTACTTTGGAATCTTGTTCCTATTTGTTTTGGCCTTGTTCTCTGGGTCATATTTCTGGCATATGGCTTGCACAATAGACATGAAACATTCTAGTTTCATGTCAGTGTCTGGTGTGGAGAGACATTTTGGCCAATCCTCTCTGAGGATCTCTTTCTGGATCAATTTCCAGTCTGCTTTGTGGAAGTTTAGATTGGAGAGATTTCGGGTGCTTACTTTAGGCTGTATGTCTCTGGTTACTTTCAGCCCAAACATAGACAGCTCTATTATGTTGTGATCTGAAACTAATGTCGGCGTCACTTTGACATCGTGAATGATGTCCATATTGTTCGTGAAGCAGAGATCCAGAATGTTATTATGTCTAGTTGGTCTGAGAATAGCTTGCTATATGAATAGGGCATTGGTGAGGTTGAGCAGAAATTCCACCTATGCTAGCTTGCGATCAGTCATTCCTGAGAGTATGAGATCTTCGGGCCATTTGACGTTGGGGAAGTTGAAATCACCCATAAGAAATATGGTCACATGTTGTTCCAGCATTTCTTTAATTCTTGTGAGGCAATCTTCAAATTTGCCTATGTCGTTTGGAGCATCTGGTGGGCAATATGTATTGCATATGACTATATTATGTTGTCTTAAGTATACAATTAGAGTGTCACATACCGAATTTGAGTATGACAGTAAGACCTGGGGTGTGAGGTCGTCACGGATGTATACAGCAACTCCAACATGGCTCCTTTTCCTTCTGTCTGTTCACGGTATGACATATTTTGGTACGTGTACTTCTGCATCCTCTATATCAGGGCTGAGGTTAGTTTACACGAGTGCTATGCAAAGGGCTTCATTGCCTGCAGCAAGGTCTCTCAGGAAAGAAATTTTGCTTTTATTATAATGCAACAGGCCTCCAATATTTAGTAAAAATATTGGCGTGATGACTGTGCAGGCATTAGGGGAGGCCAACCCATGTCTGTTGACTGTGGTGGTCTTGTGCAGTGGTGGGCATTATATATTACCTGTATATATATTAAATATTGTAGATATATATATATATATATATTATATATTATATATATATATTAAATATTATAAATATATATATATTATATATATATATATATTATATATTATATATATATATTAAATATTATAAATATATATATATTTTATATATATATTAAATATTATAAATATATATATATTTTATATATTTATTAAATATTATGAATATATATATATTTATTTTAATTTTATTTAAAGATAAAATATAATCAAGAAAAATTTTATTTATATATTACTTCTATATATTATATACATAGTATATATATATCATCATCATCATCATCATCATCATCATCGTTTAACGTCCGCTTTCCATGCTAGCATGGGTTGGACGATATTTATTTATATATATATATATATTACATATATATATACATGTGTTATATATATATATATATATATATGTATATATTATATTTATATATGTATATATTATATTTATATATGTATATATTATATTTGTATATATATATTTATATATTATATTTGTATATACATATGTATATATTATATTTATATATATATATATATGTATTATATATTTTTATTTATATATGTATGTATGTACATATGTATGTATGTACATATATCTATATATGTACATATATATTTGTGTGTTTGTGTCTATTTTGGTGTGTTTGCGTCATTGTAACTTAGCTGTTCAGACTGAGCACCATGCTAACACAGAATAAGCCCAGGCATCAGTTTCTTCGACTATAGGGTGGTTCTCAAGCATGGCCACCGTGAAATACTTGAAAGAAGTAAAAGAATAAACGAATACGAGAAAAACATTCCATTCCACCAAGCCAAGATGTATTTTAAGGCTAAATAACAATTCTGTTTACGTTTGCTTAACTGAGATGTTTTGGTTGGATTATATATTTATCGGTTTTACATTTCCTTCTATAATCTGTAACTGCCGCAATATACTTTTCTTCTATAGGCACAAGTCCTGAAATTTTGTGTGGGACAGGGTGGCCAGTTGATTTTTTATATTTTCCATGAATTTTTCACAGCTCCAGCTAGTAAGTTAATCATCATCATCATCATCATCATCATCATTTAACGTCCGCTTTCCATGCTAGCATGGGTTAGACGATTTGACTGAGGACTGGTGAAACCGGATGGCAACACCAGGCTCCAATCTAATTTGGCAGAGTTTCTACAGCTGGATGCCCTTCCTAACGCCAACCGCTCAGAGAGTGTAGTGGGTGCTTTTACGTGTCACCCGCACGAAAACGGCCACGCTCGAAATGGTGTCTTTTATGTGCCACCCGCACAAGCCAGTCCAGGGGCACTGGCAACGATCTCACTCGAAAATCCCACGAAGGCCAGTCAGGCGGTACTGGCAACGGCCACGCTCAAAATGGTGCATCTCATGTGCCACCCGCACAAGAACCAGTCCAGGGGCACTGGCAACGATCTTACTTGGCTTGCCGGGTCTTCTCACGCACAGCACATTTCCAAAGGTCTCGGTCAGTAGTCATCGCCTCAGTGAGGCCCAACGTACGAAGGTCTTGCCTCAATTTCAAACTATTCTCAGAAAGTAGAATAGTCTGAAATTAATGTAACTTGTGAAGTGGAAAGAAAATATATGTGCCTTATGAAGCAAATACTATGACATTAGACTAATAGTACTTCTTTCTCTGTTATTTCAGTGAGACTACAACCAAAGAAGTGATTGCAGCTTTGTTGAAGAAATTCAAGATTCTTGATAATCCTCGGAAGTTTGCTATGTATGAACAGGAATTCAAAAACAAAAAACTTGGTTAGAATTTTTGAAAACTTTCTTTATTTCTTGTTTTAAAAGGAAAATGTAAAAATATTTAATACTTGACACATTTAGTGAAGTTTGGACTCATTTACTAAAGTTTGAAATAAATTGTAGTGATAATTGGAATTATGGGTGACTTAATTAATAGGTCATTAGAAATGAATGAAAGGATCAGTAATTTGTATTGTATCACTGCACTATGGTCATGGTTATAGCAATTTCACTTTCAGTGGAATAATTCACTTAACTGCAATTCACTACTTATAGTAGCTGCAGGTTTTAAAATTGAGTAGTGAGTTCAGCTCTTACAGCTTGAAGAGGGATAGGCTTCATCAATAGATATCATGCAGTAGAAATCTTTAATGTTATCAGTAAGATCTAATGAGTTATTGTTCCCACTATTGTTCTTCAGACAATAAAAGGATTTGATCCACTAATTATTGAACTTGATGAAAAATTTAAGAAAATTTGAAGAGATAACATAGAAGGAATAGAAGAAGATTGTAGGGAACTATGATTAAGTGCTACATGAAATACTAGATAACTGGTCTATGAGATTGTATGATAGTATGAAATCTGCCAGAATAGAAAATGGATGTTAAAAATCATAGCTATGGTAATCAAAAGAATTTAAATAGTTTATATTTTAAAATTGACAGTTTTAGTTAAAAAATACTGGCAAATACTGGCATTGCAATACATAATCACCATCATTGTGGTAGCATTTTCTATGGCTGGATGCTCTTTGTGTCATCAACCTCCACTTGTGTCCAAGTAGGGTAATAATCTCCCAGTCTATCAAACAACAAGCAGCTTGGACATGTTTACTCAGAGAACTAGACAAAAATGACGTTGCATGAGTGAGCCTGCATGACATGTCCTGACATGTCAAGAAGTCTGGACATGCTTTCACTGTGGACTGCAAGCAAATTACACTGTCAGCAAAGTCATTATTGACAACAATCAAATGAACACACATGAAGATGAGGGGAATACAAACTCACTCATGCAAACATGCAATACATGTTATCATCATCTTCATCATATATATGTATATAAAACTGCAGCTGTATGGTTTGCTGGGATGTACTATGCTTTTGCTAATTATTTTAAGTACTTATGCAGTTGTAAGCCATCCCACCCTTGATCCAGCAGAACATCTAGAATGTGGCGGCTGGAGGGTACGAGGACTGCAGCGGTACACAGGTTGTAGTTATTTCAGCTGAGTAGACTTGAGCAATATGAGATGAAGTTCCTTGCTCAAAGATACTATGCCCTACCCAATTTAGGAATCAAACCCATGCCTGGGGCATTTGACACCCCACCCCCCACACACCAAAGTTATGCTACCGCTCCCTCTCCCCACTCCTGCAGCCCAATCTTGTCCTCACTGTATCATTGCTTATCCTGTTGTTTCCCTTGTATATACCCAGCTTTCACTAGTGACTGCATCCCCCCTTCCCTCCCTCTTTGCATTCATATGAACTCCGTACTCATGCACCCTTGGTAATGCTCTACCATCCCATTTGTATTCTAACCCCCCATAACTTGAGAATATGCCACCATATATCTCACTGTCTCTCACTTGCTCTCTCTGACTCACTTTTGCTTCCACTCTCTCTCTCTCTCTCTCTCTCTCCCTCCCCCTCTAACTGGAGTTACCATGTATCTCCTCTACAGTGAGACCCCGGTCTTTGTCCTATCATATTCTAACCTCTCACCACCTAGCAAAGCCACCTTCTCCAATGCCCCCACCCCTCAAAGGATCTTTGACAATTCATCAGTGCTAGCACCACATGAAAAGCACCTAGTCCACTCTGTAAACTGGTTGGCATTAAAGAAGGGTATCCAACCATGAAAAGCATGCCAAAACAGACCTCACAAGTGCTGGTGCCACATAAAAAGCACCCACTTCACTCTGTAATCTGATCGGTATTAGGAAGGGTATCCAGCCATAAAAACCATGCCAAGACAGTGGAACTTGATGCCGTCCTCTGGTTTGCCAGCTTCTGCAAAATTTTCCAGCCCATGCCAGCATGGAATACAGATGTTAGATGATGGTGATGATACACACGCGTGCGCACGCGCACACACACACACACACACACACACATCTGTATACATATGTATATCCCTCTATACGTATATATATATATAAGCATATGTGTATGTGGTGTATTCTTTTACTTGTTGCAAGTCATTTGACTGTGGCTATGGTGGAACACCACCTTGAGTGTGATGGGAGGGGACATGGACACACAAGCATACAACAGATTTCTTTCAGTTTCCATCGACCAAATTCATTCACAAGGCTTTGGTTGGCCCAAGACTATAATAGAAAACACTTGCCCAAGTGCCATATTGCGGGACTGAACCCAGAACCATGTGGTTGGTTCTTACCACACAGCCATGCCTGTGTGTAACACCATTTTGAGCGTGGTCATTGCCAGTACCGTGTGACTGGCCCTTGTGCCAGTGGCACGTAAAAGCACCCACTACACTCTCGGAGTGGTTGACATTGACATTAGGAAGGGCATCCAGCTGTAGAAACTCTGCTAGATCAGATTGGAGCCTGGTGCAGCCTTCTGGCTTGCCAGTGCTCAGTCAAATTGTACAACCCATGCTAGCATAGAAAGCGGACGTCAAACGATGATGATGATGATGATATATATATATATATTATATGTCTGTGTGTGTGTGTATACAGTAATAAATAATAAGGGAACAGGAGTTCCTTAATGAACTTTATTAGCTTACTGCTGTTTCTTCTGTATGACACAGTGCACTCAGAGTTGAATGCTTATGTATCATTTTATAGCAGAAACAGCTATAAGTTAATGAAGTTGATCAAGTAATTCTGTTCCCTTGTTGCTTATTGAATTACGTATTATGATGTGTATTCTAACACTTTATTCTGAAACATTTATATGTAGTTCTAACACTGGGTCATTAGTATCACTAGCAAAATATTATAGTGTGTGTATTTGTGTACTTATATATTGAAAAGATTTTGCTTAAAATACTTCATGCAGTAACAATATTTAAAGTAAGATATTCTTAAGTTATTAACTATTCAAAAATATTTCTTTTGTACACACAGAATAACTCTAACCTCTTGGAAAGAAGTTTTCGTATTATGTACTTTCATTAATATTTCACATGTATTTTGTGTGTTAATCTGTCTAGAAGAAGTTGCTTTTAGCAACAGTGTGGACTATGTCTGCTTTATTTTCAGATTTAGCATTCTTATAATGTTCTACTTTTGTCTTTCATTGTTGATCATGTTCTTCTTTTATTTTGAGAAAAATAAAATATTTTGAATTTTCCGTTTGTACAAATCTGTAGATGCTCGCTAAATGGAACATTTCTAAAAGATGAATCTTTAATTTGCTGCATGTGCACTTTCACATGACTGTTTAATTTTGATTGTTTCTCCTATGTAATTCTCATTTCCCACATTTCCTAAATCTGAAACTAAACCTGAAATAGTCAACACCATTACTAAGAACAACTTCCTCTATACAGATTAGCCCATAACATGTGTTTGAAAAGTTGAACAACAAAAGCACTTGCATTCAATACGAAGACTTTCCAAAATGTTTGTATGATGTTGTTTTTCAAAAAAGTTGTTTTAAATAGTTAATAACTTTTTATGGAAAACTTTCTTTAAATGTGTGTGTGTGTTTGTTTATAACTGTATTTCGCTGAATATTCTGAGCTACAAGCTGTGAAGTGTGACTAAGAGATCTGTTACTTAGAAAACAAGTAAGGGTTATTAACAGGTAGGGCATCAGGTTGTAAAACAGTTCTTCAATAATATATTTGTCTAACCCATGCTACCATGAAAAATCAGAATTAAATGTACGCACACATATATATTTCTTCATCATCATGTCCACTTTTCCATCCTTTCATGGGTTAAATGGAATTTATTGATTTTTTTTCTATTCTTGGATGCTCTTCCCTTTTTTATACCCTCACCTGTTTACAAACAAGTTAATAATTCCATAGTTTATTAAATAATGAACAACTCAGTCATAGTTACATTGTGAACTGGAAGCAAATGACATCACTTAAATGAGCTTTTTCTTTACAAAGACAAAACAACATGATTTTAGAGGTTATGAAATTGAGTTACCCATTGTTTTTCCAAGAACATTAGCAGTATAAACTAGCAACAAGAAATTGAATGCATCATACATTAATTAATAGCCTCATTTTGAAAATTTATTTTATTATTAACCATATTAATACAAATCTATCTGAAACTACTTTGGGTTTTATGATATAAGAGTACTATTTTAAATACCTTTTATCTTGTTTCAGTCATTAAACTGGGGCCATACTGGGGCCATACTGGGGCACTGATTTGAGAAATTTTTGTCAAACTAATTGACCCCAATACTTATTTTCTTTTTTTTTTTCTTAAGCCTGGTACTTATTCTATTGGTCTCTTTTGCAAAACCGCTAAGATACAAGATGTAAACACACCAACACTGTTTGTCAAGCGGTGGTTGGGTACAAACACACGACAGGCTTCTTTCAGTTTCCGTCTATTAAATCCACTCACAAGGCTTTGGTTGACCCGAGGCTATAGTAGGAGACATTTGTCCAAGGTGCCACATAGTGTGAGTGAACCCAGAACCATGCGGTTTGGAAGCACCTGCATAGTTCGTAATTCTTTTTATAAGTTCCAAACACCAACTTAATAACAATTATTTTATTAAATCCTTCCCAATTTTTTATTATTTCAAAATTGATTGAAATACACAGGATATATAGTTATGAAAATGTTCTAGAATATTGAGTGTGAATATGAATTACACTTATAGATTTGATCCTTAGTTGGAAATTTCTAAATTGAATGATGTACTTCCATCCTTGGTTTTTAAATCAATGTTTTCAAGATTTCATGCTGGTTCTCTTTTCACTTTACTTTGATGGATGAACCAATTCTAACTTATAATTTCAGTAAAACTGCGGCGAGTTATGCCAGAAGAATTTCCTCTTCAGGTTTGTCTAGGCTGGGAAACAAATAAACTGGATTGTTATCGCTTAGTTCTTCAAGAGAATGAAGCTTCAGGGGATATTGAAGTAAGTTTTCCATTTTTAGATATTGTATAGTAAAATTCTTCGGTTATTCTTGTTTATATTTAGTTTTTTTTAAAGTTCTGCTTGTTTCATGAGCAAAGGAAATTTCTCAGCTGGAAATTTCCAAATTGAATGATGTACTTCCAACACTGACGTTTTCATTTTTATGCATCATGAAAAGCAACTGAAAGCAAAAGGAATATTTTATATTCCTTTATTCACCAATCTAAAGGCTTTTTATCATTTAGTTTTACAAATGAAAGTAATTTTTTTGAAGAATTTGTTGTATATGTTCCTTAATTTTTTTTCATATTAATTCTGAAGATGTGTGGGAGTATAATTGGTTTAATTCAACCTTGTAAGTTATTACAAAAATCTTCACAAATTAGAATAATTTATTTTGTCATGAGGAAGTTGATTTCAAGCAGAATCTTCATCAGAGAGAGATAAAATGTTCATAAGTGGTGCTAGATTGGGAAGAGTGAGATTGAGAAGACATTAACAGTGAAATATATGGTCATTACATCAGTGATTATATTAGCACCATTACACTCTCTTGGGACAAACTCTCTGCCTTCATCTATTACATCAACATTTTCTTCCTATCTTTGGAATTTACCTCTACCATCACAAACACTTCTGTCATCTTCCTTGATGTCTTTTATTGAGAGTCCTGACATTTTCACTTTTGTGCATCAGAAACCTAATGACACCCATTCCTACTCCAACTGTTCTTCCTCTCACCCTACACACTCTGTAGTTGTTTTAGAGAGAGGATTTATTCATTAAAATTTAATAAATGAAACAGTGAAATTTTTTTAAAAATGTTTTAAACCCTTTTGTTACTGACCTGGCCACAGCCACCCTAACAAAATTTTGGTTGATATTACCAAACCACCCAAAACCAGCTGAAATGATCTATTCATATTTTAATAGGAATTTCAGTGCAAATTTCATTAGTACATTCATGCAAACATTTGGCTTCATTATGTAAACAATTGATTTACACTATCTGCTATTATTATACATGATATCTGAGTGTTGTGAATGTTTGGAGATTTTTTCCATTTTTTTCCCATTTCGACTTTTCTGAAATGTTTCACTATGGATATGCACAATTCTTCTATTAAAATTTTGTTGTATACTCATTGAATATTAGCTAATAACTCATTTTCTATGT
The DNA here is from genome assembly GCF_046866305.1 of Octopus bimaculoides. Taxonomy (NCBI): domain Eukaryota; kingdom Metazoa; phylum Mollusca; class Cephalopoda; order Octopoda; family Octopodidae; genus Octopus; species Octopus bimaculoides. The sequence continues at coordinate 57,316,373 of NC_142933.1, read as the reverse complement.
TCTAGGTGAATTCGTCTACAATTTATGTGTGTGTGGTTTGTGTGTGTGTGTGTAGTTGTAGATGAATTGTTGTAGATAAATTTGCCCGATACCAATTTTCTATGCCGATGATTAAACAAAATTTAAATAACTTTATATTTTGCTGAATTTACTTGTAATTAGATTCACTTTGAGACTAAAATTATGAAATGGATTTAGTTAAGAAGCTTTTGTCAAACTGTGTTCCAAAAATCACATTAATATGTTGATAAATAAAAAAGATTTGTTTTATGAAACCAGTCCCAATTCACTATTATTTTATAATTTAATTGAAACGCATTTTAGTTCAAAATATAGTAATGAAAGAGTTAATTGTTATGAATTTGCAATTGTGATAAAAAAAATATACAGGATACATAAGATATTTGAAGACAGATTTATGGTTATAAAAAAAAAAACATATATAATAAACCTCCTTTTCTATAATGTTATTCAATAAAGCCACCTTCAGCTTCTATATGAAATCTAAATCATCTACATAGACATAAAAGAAGTAAATAGACATCCTTATAATCATTAAAATTTATTTAATCTGAAATTATACATTCAAATTATTTGTTAGTTGTTATAATGTGAACATTTAATATTTATTAGACATGCTCTTTGCATTTTTCAATGAAAGGGCCCAATTAGGCATGTTACTGATCAGATGGTGAATATTCTCTTGCGGAATTTCTTGCTAAGTTTCATGCAATAATCTCAAAAGATCTGGCTTTGAAGATGCTGTCTTGTTCTGTTTATGAAACGTCCTGTCTATTACGCCCCAGAAGTGTTCTGTAGGGTTCATATCTGGTGACTGGCTTGGCTGTGGAAGCTTTCTAATGCCATTCTTTTCCAACAAATCTTGGGTCATTTTAACTGTGTGACAAGGAATCCCATCTTCCATAAATAGAGAGTCTTCTTTAATCATTTTCATCACTGGAGAAGTTTGGAAGGAGTCCTTTCTGCAATATGGACACATATTTATTTGAGTTTATCTTTCCCTCACACTCCACCAGCTCTGATCAACCATTGCTCCAAATTGTTCCCAAGACCATCACAGAATAGCTGCTGTGTTTGCTGTGTTTCATTGTTAGTTGCAATCTTTTCACATCAAACTCTTGATCACAGTCTCCAGACCCACACTCGACCACTGTTAGGAAATACAGCAAATCTGGACTCATCAGAGAATATGACAGTATCCCAAAATGCTGCTGGCCTCTACACCATCTCATTGGCCCAATCTTTTCTCTGCTTCATATTGGCTGGTCAAAGATGTGGCTTCCTTCTTCCTGCTCTGCCATAATAATCAATTTTGTGGAGATACTTGACAGCTGTTCTGGGACTGACATCAACTTGCTCTGCTATGTCAGAGGTCTTGCAACAAGGATTATCCTCTACATTTCTCTTAGCAAAGAGAAGGGTCCTGTCAGAGGGCCCTGGTTGATCTGAACAAGGTGATGTAGACTCCTTCCCCTCTCTGGTGAATTGCACAATCACTCTATTAACTGTAGAAAGTGGGATCCCAAGGTTTTCTGCAATTTTACGCTGGCTATATCCACCTTCAGAATGACCCACAATACGGCCTCTTTGAAATTCAGACAGTTGCAATGCTTCTTTTGTACATGGCCTGATTAAACAGTCACATATAAAATCTGAAACATAAAAATGTCAATTAATTAATAAGAAATATAAACCTTTACAAGTTAGAATAAACAGAAAATGATGTTTTATGGGGTGTCTATTTACTTCTAAAGTATGTGTACATGCTTGAATCAGGTGATCCTGGTTCATTTTGGACATTGCTCTGACTATGGCAGCTTTCAAAGAATCTTTGGTGTTATGGGCATGTTCATTGACATCTCTTTCAACAACACTCCACATGTAATAGTCCAATGGATTGAGATCTGGGGAATTAGGAGGCCAAATGTTAGGGGTTATGTGATCATGAAAATTTTCAGCCATCCATTCCTGTGTCAAAGTGCAGAATCTTACTGAAACACATATGGCCTTCCATTGCATACACTATCTATCCAGGGCTTAGCAATTATTTCCAAGACCTCATTGTAGGCGGCAGAGTTAACTCTAAGGCCTTGTGAAAAGAAGTAAGGAGGCATCGAATCCTTCATTGCTGACAACCCCTAAAACCATGACAGTTGCAAGAAATTTTGTATGCATAACACTTGGAACTTTAGAAGGGTCTGCACATAACCATCTGTCATTTCTTCTGTTAACTTTTTGATCTTGGTCGAAGTTTTTCTTCAGTTTGTTTAAGAGCCTTTTAGATCTAATGTAGTGATTTTCTTTTGTTTTTTCTGACAAATTGATCTTTCCTCATATAAGACATATCTGATATCTTTGTAGACAACATTTCTGACTGTTCCTTCTGATACTTGGAGAGCTTTTGCAATTGACTTCATTGACGTTCTGGGATTGTAACCAATGATCTGTTGAACTTGCTGGATAAATTCAGGTGTTCTGATGATTTCAGAGCATTTAGAATGCTTTTCATGCATTGATACTGGTGATACATTTCCATCTTCAGTCTCTAGCTCCTTACAAACTTTGTAGGCAAAAGATCTGGCAACTTTTAAAAATTGAGATATTTGTAAATTGCTATACCTCTTCATTTCTTGAGTAAGCTGAGGATCTGCCATTATTGTTTTCTGAAACAAAGATTATACAGAGTTAGCAAAAAATGCAGCAATGACCCAAAAAAGGTATATCCTCAAAAACCTTATGCACCTTGTATATTGAAACAGATTAAGAATGTTGTTACTTCTTGAACTCCAGTATCTTCTGAAAATTCGGGTTAATATTGAATAATTGAAGTTGTAAATCTGAAAACTCTTTATTCATATCCATATGTCACTAATTTTGTAAAGAAAGGGCATTAGAAACTTCTTTGTCATCAATATTAACTTAAGCCAAATGACCAAAATTAATATCATATTTACATTTTATCACAGATATCTTCACAGAATCAGAATTGGATTTTTTGTGGTTGGGGGATTAATCAAACTAGAAGTTGATGCTTGTATGAGTTCTGTGTCTTGTATAGATACTGTAATTTCACTAGTTTCTGTATTAGTAGCAATTCCAGCCAACCCATATTTTATCCATTGATTTATTGTAGAATACAATTTCTTGAATTCTTTATTCTTTTCATTGGGGAAAAGTGTATTAAAATGTTTTAAAATGTTTACCTGAGTTATAACAATATACACTGCAATACATCCAAGAAACCAATTCTGTTAGCATTCCTCTTGATTATCTCCTCTCTTTGATCATTGCCATTTTGCTAACACTTATGTCTCCTTGTTATCTCTTCCTCTTATTCTTCACTACCTTCACTTGCACATGCACATTTGTTTGATACATGGCACTTCAAAGTATTTCAACTGGAGCTTGTGATGAGACAGGTTATATTTTGTGTGTTTGAAATCTCTCTGAAAATGGAGAATCAAAACGAACGTAATCAATGCCTCATGCTTTTTAAAAAAGGCAAGAAAGTAGAAGAAACCTGCAAGAAGATATGCTCTGTGTATGGAGAGGATGTTGTTATGGAATGTATATTCCAGGAGTAGTTTTTCAAGATTTTGAGTGGAAATTTTTTTGGTTTAAGAGGTACCTTGCTCTTGCTCATCAGCTGAGATCAGCAGCAACACCAATCAAGGTGATCACAGATATTCTGCAAATATCCAAGTCTAGTATTGCAAACCACCTGCATCAACTTGGTTACATCAGCAGGCTCAGTGTTTGGATCCCATGTCATTTCAATGAGGTTAACTGCATCCAAAGATTTCCATTTGTGGTTTGAAACATGAAGAAAATTATCCTTTTTTGAAGAGAATGGTGATAGGAAATGAAAAACAGATTATCTGTCACAATGTGAAGTACAATCAGTCATGGAGGAAAGTAAGGCAAATGACAACAAACAACTTCCAAAGCAGGACTTCACCTGATGAAGATTATGCTTTCAATTTGGTGGGATTGTAAGGGTGTTATCTTTGACAAGCTCCTCTTTAGACAGGACCATAAATTCAGATATGTACTGTGACCAACTGGACAGATTAAATGCAGCAATCCACCAGATAATTGAGTTGGTATTGAAAACCTCTGATTTCTTATAAGTCACTGTCAATGTTTAGACAACTCTTAGTTTGGTGTTTCCAACACATTTTCCATAGGTATATGAAAGCAAGTTTTATGCCTAGTGGTTCCAAAAGTATATGCGCTCTCCTTGTTAGGAGTACATTAAAATTGTCAAACAAACATTATTAATGGAGGTATTCTTAAAGAGGTGTGTGTGGGGTGTATTTTTGTTCATTTTTATCCACTCTCAATGGTAAGGAATATTACTTAGTAAGGAGCATTGGGGATGAGGAATTGAGGCAAAAGGCTGATAGACCAACAGGTTAATGATTCAGGATTTAGAGGTTCAGAGGATGAACCATCTTGAATCTGATAGGTAAAGTAGAGTGAGATTGCTATAGTTACTGTAGAATTTTAAAATTTGGTTAGTATGTTATTAGGAATTAAAAAGAAAAACCTTTTTTAGTGGATGTTGATTCTTGAAACAAAGGTTGTGGGTAGTCCTTGGAGCAGAAGAATTAGAACTTTCCTTCAATTGATGGATAGTTCTTTTTTCTCTTGAAGTTGAAGTGAAAATGAGAATTGTTGAAAATGAAACCTTGACATAAGTAAAATGAACTAGCTACAATCAGTGCAAAGTGATACTAAGTCACTGTGTTGGAATGCCAGTGCAATATATTGTGATGATTTCTGGATTCAGTTCCTACTTTCCTTCTAAGTTTATCTGCATAGAATAAATGGTAATATGAGTTCCTATAAATGGAGTGAAAACTAAATCTTTATTTTCTATGAGATATTTTAGAGAGAGAAAACGTGTTTTATGAAGTTTCACAATACAATCAGATTATAACAAAAGAAGATATTTACTATACAATGACCATAATATTGTTTAGTTTCTGAATTGGGTAAAGGTAAATTTAGTATATCAGTAAGTGGAGATGATATTTCATTTTCCACCTGGTTAGATTATGATATATATTAAGTGGTTTTGCAAAATATTTTACAGCAACCCTGCTTCTTTGTACATACATACACCTGAAAATTACAAATCCCTGTGCTAGAGATTTTGTTTTTTCTATCAATTTTCTTTTGGCTTAAATATTTTCTATTTTATCTTTTTCCAGTGGTCAAACTTCAGTAATCCAGAACTAAATAATTTTGTGAAAGTATTGGACCGGGAAGAATCTGAACATATTCATCAACTCCAATATAAATATCATATGATGAAGAAAGCAGTTGAGCGACGAATGAAAGAGCTTCGTGCTGCTGAACAAGAAGCCAAACACAGTAAATAGGTCCACACCTGTGTATAAGACTTAAAAGTAGTTAATAAGTTTCACTATTATCCATAAAATGGTTTGTACAGCATCCTAGTGTTGCTGTTTTCTCATTGGTTGTGTGTGCTTTGGGCCTAACTACAGGCCATACAGACATTTTAGTCATGGTGTCTTATCTCAATCAGTGAGAGATTCTGCAGCTGTGGAAAAAAATTGTGGCATGATGATGACGAAATTGATTAAAAAATTTTTTTTTATCAACTTATACATTTACAAATGATAATTTTGATTTATTTTTAATATACCTAACTTAAAGATAACATTTGAGCCTCTGTAATGTATAAGTGGTGCTTCACTTTATTATTTAACTGAAATATAAATTTTGTTCTATTTATTAATTTATTTTTGTTTAGTGTTAAGAAATAGCTGAAAAATACATTTTTCTTTAATTCTTTAATGGGAAGAAAAGTTACATAGCATCTAAAAGAATATTATCATGTTGTCATGTAAGTGGGGAAAATATTTGTGCTACATGAAATATGCTGCTCTGAAAATTACGAATTTAAAAAAATCTCTTTAAAATAGAAAGGATAATAGAAGTTAGTTTAATTTTCAGAAACTAGAGGCCTCAATTTCTATTCCGTCTATAGAATAATTTTTTTGTTAAATATTTGTTCTTATTTCTTTCTATTTATTGATCTACCTGAACTATTTAAGTATCTATGTCCCATATGTTTTACTAGCATGAAAAAGTGAGTATTAAATAATTATGATGATGAATAAGGTCCATTTTTTTGCTTTTTATATTGGGTTATGTTTCATGCTTCAAAAGTTTGAAAATATGGGTCAACAAAACAAAATATTTTTAAAAAACAAGTACACATTGTTTGATAGAATTGAATCTCCTTTTTTTAAAAACAAAAGTTTTTTTTTGTTAGGATTGTAAGGTAAAATACTATTTACAAATATTATTTCCTTAATTCCATATTTAAAGCAAGCATTTCTTTTAACATATTGAAGTAATGTTCAAATTTTACATGGGTTTTTACCATTTTATGACCAAATTACACACACACATTTATATCTCAAATCTCTCTCTCTCTCTCTCTCTCTCTGTACACACATACAGTTATCTTTAACACACATCCAAACATATGCAATTATATTCAAGTATATATTATACCCCACTCCTCCCCAGTATATCCTTTCAGTAGGTTTTGTGTGGCAAAATTTTTATTAGCAGGTTACTGGTGTATGTATTTTGGTTGTAAATTTTTATTCAAGTGTTTCAGTAATAAGTCATTCATGAAACTCAATCTCTTGAATGTGTAAATATTTCAGGAATCACTAGGCAAATCTTCAAATTTCTCACAAATTAAACACATTTAATATTTTTAGAATTGATGAAATTTCCAAAATTAAAGCCCATGAAATTTAAATTTATCAGGAAAAAATTTCTTTTTCAAGATAGCAAAAAAAAAAAAAAAAAATCCTGAAAACTGTTTTCATTTCCAAAATGTATATGATGTTTGCCTCATAGCAAACTTAATAACTTGAATAACTTTTCCAAAAGTTTTTTTTTTTGTTTTTTGCCTTGTTGATTTTTTTTTATTATTGCTCGATTTGATGAGTAGTATTTTCAATTTATTTTCTTTTTTCTTTTGAAATGAGGGAAAACTATATATATATATATATATATATATATATATATATATATATATATATATACACATTATACAAAATAATTGTAGTATATGTATTAAGAATTTGTCTTAAATTTACAAAAAAATTATATATTGTGATAGAATTGTTTCTGAGTTCCTCTATAGTCTTCCATAAATAGTTATTGTTTTCTAAAGATTTTCTTATAAAATGTTTTGAATGTTAATCTAGAAATTGTAGTACAGATGATGTTTGAGAAGGTGGGGAGAGATTTAAAAAATATATAAACATACATAGACCACCCATACACCAATATATATTCACAAAAGGAATAAAAATACATTCCTCATTCTAGAAATAATTGCAAAAGTTTATTTTTTGTTTCTGTTTTAATGAACAAAAATCTTTCAATATTTTGTGTTTTCATTTTTAGCTGGAAAAATCTATTTTTGCTGAAAATGCACATGCACAATCTATGAACTCACAAAGTGCATTTAATTTGTTGCTGAATCTGATTAAACATTTTAATACTCTAGAAAAGTGCATATTCATAAATTTCCAGGTTATGTATCTTATAACAACTCTATTCTTAGTTCAAATATTATGATGTAAGATATCAGAAAAATTCATACTTTTTGAAACTGTTTTAAAGCCACAAAACTCTGGTATTAAAATTTTATTTATATCTATCATTGAGTAAAAGTAAATGGAGCCTCTGTTGATTTTGACAGCTTTTTGATCATCTGAACTGCTTACTTGTTAAATTAGAGTGTAAATGGCTGAGTATTCCACAGACATATGTACACAATTCTCAGGCAGTATCAGCATGACATAATGTGTGTGACAAGGCTCGCCTTTTGAAATACAGGTACTCTTGCAGTTTCTCTCAACCTAATTTCGCTCACAAGGTTTGGATTGACCTGTGACTGTAAGGTAATAAATACTCACATCAATATCCAGTAGCCACCTAACCCAGAACAATCCTTAACTATATCAAATACAGAATTAGATCAAAGAAAACTACATAGAATATATAATTGAAAATGGAAAAAAGTCTTTTCGAGTGAATGCAAAACTTGGAAGAACAATTTTAAAAGCCCTGTTTGTTTTAATACAGGAGTAGTTGAATCTTGGATTCCATATCAAACATTTCCGCTAGTTGTGTAACACTCTGCAGTCAGTTAAAAGGGTTGGGGGAAGTACTGACCTTTTGCTTACTGCTTTTGAATTGATTTAGATATCAGCTTCAACTGCAGTCAATATTCTTTTCCCTTCGTTTGCATATTTTCTTGAATCATAATTTTAGAAATTTTCATCAATTGAATTTTTTGAATCTATAGAAGATCTGAAGAGTCTAGTGTCTAGATAAGATACTTTAAGTGCCTCAAAATATATAAAATTGGAGTAGATGATGATTTTATGTGGGGAGTAGGAATGGAAGTTTAATCATTTGAGGTTTTGGTATCCAAACCTTGGATAAGTAAATTAGTTATAGCAGTAAAATAGTTTCAGTTACAATTAGAAATATTTCTCTAGATTTATTTCATTCTGTTTTCTTTTGGTTTTCTCTATATTTCTCCTTTCATCTTTTTTTCCCTTTTATTAAATTTTTATCTTTAGATGAGCAATATATGCTGAAAATTATTCTAAATGATAAACATTACTGAATGGTGCCATGGAATGTAGTTTCGGATATTGCCTTTCAAAAATAATAGTAAGTTTTGTAAATATAAAACGCATCTGAAATGGAATCAAACTTTTGGACAGTATATCAAGTAAAATGCTTGGAGGCATTTTTTTCTGCCTCTTTACATTCTGAGTTCAAATACCACCAAGGTCAACTTTCATTCTTTCAAGGTTGATGAAATAAAGTACTAGTCAAGTACTGGGGTCAATGTAATCAACTATTTCCCCACCAAAAATTACTGGCCTTGTGCCAAAACTTTAAACAATTTTTATTATTTGTAGACAAAAGTAAAATTGATAAAATGGAAATCAAATTATTGAACACAACTTAGTACTATACATGAAAGTATTGGATATCTTGTTTACAACGTTTTTATTATACATTTGCATGGTATAAACCTTTCCTGTATGTATAGCAGAAAAAAACACACACACCTGACATAATTTGCTGCTCATTATTGTTAATATATTTTTAAAGAGAGAGAGAGAGAGCTTTAACCCTTTAGCATTAATTTTTAGAATGAATTGTTGTGAGAGACCACAGCTGGCCAGTTTGGCCATGAAACAGGAAGAATGTTTTGGCCAGATATGGCTGGTTTCAATGCTAAAGGGTTAATGAAAGTATACAATGTCAAAGAATCCCCCAAAACATTGATGCATTGTAAGTTTTATTGATTTGACAACCAGTAATTGTACTGAGGTTCTTTGATATTGTATACTTTCAATAAAGCTCTCTCTTTAAAAATAATTTGCTGCTTATTATTGTTAATATATTTATGTCATGAAAAGAAAATGCCTGCAAACTTGCAGTGATTTAATATTGAGCTGCTTCAGGAAAATTTACTGGAAACTTTTTAAAAGGAAAATAAGCAATGAGTATAAATAATCAATTACTATTGATAACTTCATACCAAGACTCATTGAATTTTGTGTCTTCAATAATTGAGTGAGCATCATTGAATGCTGGCTCTGCACAATATATAAACATATTATTTTGTAATAAAATTGTAAAAATTTGAAGAAAAAAAAAGTGGGGGAGTTAAAAGCCTAAAAATAATTAATCATATATAACAAAGTTTAGTAAAAAAAAATTTTTTAATTAAAAAATTAATTTTAATCCTTTAATTCTGTATTTCAATTATAGAATTACTTGTTAAGTATAAATGGTTCCAAAACATTTGTGAAATATTCAAAACACTCCTCCATTTTTAGTCATCAGCACTTAATTCGAGAACAAAAGGTTTGAGTGTATCACTCACTCAATAAATGACACTAAATGACAACATTGTTGGAAAATTTGTTGAAACATTTATTACACACAAGCATGATAATTTGAGCCAATTGCTTGACTTTTCACAGACAGAGCTACCTGTCAATGGGTTACTTGTTTCTATCATTTTTTATTAAGTGGAATAGATATCAGTTTTATAGTTTATAAGGAGTACATGAAATCCAGCACTATGATCCAATGAAACATCATTTATTGTGCTCCTATTACATTTACTGGTGAGCTCTACCCATGACTTTTTCCTGGGCCTCCAAGATTGGTGGGAAGTTATCCTCAGGCTGGAAACCTATCTTGAATGCTTGCAATAGAATTATCTTTGCTAGAAGCAACCAAAGGCCAGGTAGTGGTGTTAAACCCAGGTCTATCACCTAACAAAAATAATCCCTTACCATCTCCTAAATTTTATTCACAAGGTGATAGAAGACACCAAGCAGCAGGATTGAACCCCAAACCATAAAGCTGTTAAATGAACTTCTTAACCATATGGTTATATCCAACGTTCTATGCAGTCAGATCAAGCATAAAACTACATAGTTGAAAAATGGGCTTTTTAACCACAAAGATACACCTGTACTTGGCTAGTTGGACTGTGCTACTGAGAGCTGTCTTTGAGACAACAATGTTTTGATCTGAACTGTCATTACTTTCACTGGAAGGTTGATTACTCTAGGAGAGTAAATTCTGGATCTCTGTTTCTCATCGAGTGCTTATTGAGCTAATTTACTGTGTGCTTAAACTTCAGTAATTCCTCTCAGAAAAACGTGGACAAACTTATCTTCCTATGAATTTCTAGCTTATAGCTAAGAAAGCAACTGAAATATTGATTGGATTGCTCTGTATTTGTGTAACATGCTGTAGAGGAAGAAGTGTGTTCTTAATTAAACTGGATGAAAGCATGAATACCATAACTTACCATTTCCTCCCTCTTAAAAAGAAAAAAAATAAGCCAATCAAAACAAGCAAAAAATAATTACAAGAAATGCATTATTTTGTCTCCTTTTATTGTGCAACAATTAAGATTTTTCAAATAGACATGACATTGTGCTGAAGTTAGCAGCTGGGATGCTATTATATGGAGATGGATTTCTGTCACTGGAATCACTGTTGATATTCTTAGTGAAGGACAAATAAACTCATTGAAGCAAAACAGAATATATGTACAGCTGTGCATCCATAATGTTTGGTTGCCTTAAGGAAATCACATGAAGAAATAAAATCAATTTTATTACAATTATGCGTTGTTTTTCTTCTTTCACTTTAAAGCATGAATATTAAATGTAAAATAGAAATGATCTGAGTCCTAGTGGTGTCTTTGCATACTTTTTCTTTATAAAAGTGATAACTTGCAAATGTTGAAATACATGGTCACTCAACCATATTAAAGGAAACACATTTCTAATATACAAAAAAATGGGATGGTCAAGAGTGAAATACTTTTACACATGTCTACGTAATCAATGCTAACTTGGGGCTAAACAACTACAAGTGAGTTTTGGGGATTCTTGCTCCTTTGGCAAGTAAAACTTACATCATTTGCTTCAGGAGTAATGATATAAGTTTTACTTGACCCAGGGACGTCTTTAAACTCCACAAAAAGAAACGTTTATTCAGTGCCCTCATCAGAGGAAATTGATGTTAAAAACTTGAAAATCCCCCATTTGTCAACGAGGGGAATGCTGCTTCCTTCAGACATCTTTGGCAGGGGGGGGTCGTGAACACAACTGGAACTGATCTAAGGGACATAACTCCACCCTGCTCAAGATTTTGCTAGAAGAGATTTGTTCCAGAATTTTTTGCTTGCAAAATTAACTAACCATGATGTTTTCCTCCCAGTTGTAAAGAAGTTATGCGCCTCTGGCACCTATACAGCTAAGTGCTTTGTAAGTGCAAAACCAATGGTCACTCTATGACCGGCCATAGCAAGTAACCTAAAGGCATGTAGCTATAAAAATGAGTATTTGGAGCCCTTGATATACCATTCCCAAGTTCTTAACCTGATTTTGAATAGTTCAGTCAATAATGTTGAGAACTAATCAGTACCTTCTATTAGATTATTTTGAAAATACAAAAAAGATGCTAAACATGTTGACTATTGCGAGAGGTAGCTTTCACAAAATGGTCAACCCTATTGATTTCAGAGTAGCAAATGAGAAAATAGAATGGAATAATTTCCCATTGTCCTCAGATTGCAAAGACAATTGTGTTAAAGTTGTATGGTGTAATTTGAGAGAAATCTGTCTGTTATAGCAGGACAAACAATATAGGTTTCCTTGTTGGTTTCAATAATATGTGTATGCATAGTGGGCAACAAGTCTGGAAAAATTATTAAAAAGAATTTTATATTCAGAATAACCTTTTGAAGTTCGAAAGGTTCCACTGTTTTCTCTGCTTTTTCAGATTTCATCACCCATTTGTCTGGAGTTTATCTAACAAGAAAAACTATGTAAAATTTGATTCCCTTACTCTTTAAGAATAAATAATATTTGATCAATCTGCTTTCTCTTAATGTACTATTAACTCATTGATATTAAAAAAAAAAAAAGAAAAATTGAGCAGTGTTTCATCAGCTCACAGTAGTGACTTCAGTCTTTACAAACATAGCTTGAAGAGGCATAAAGTTGAAAACTTTGGTGCTATCTGTAAAGTGAGTTGTTGTCGTTTGTTCTTCAGACAATAAAAAGATTTGATCCACAAAGTACTGAACTTGATTAGGAATTCAAGAAAATTTGAAGGGATAACATAGAAAGAATGGAAGAAGATTCTAGGGAACTATAATTAAGTGCTACATGAAATACTAGATATCTGGTTTATGAGATAGTATGAAATCTGACAGAGTAGAAAATTAATGTTAAAAATCATAGTAATGGTAATCAAAACATTTTAAATAGTTTATATTTTTAAATTGACAGTTTTAGTTAAAAAGCATGTGAAGTCCAACAAATACTGTCATTGCAATACATAATTACCATCATTGTTTTAATATTCCATGCTTGATTGAGTTAGATAAGAGTATGTTGTAGTAACATTTATGGTTGGATGCTCTTCTTGTCACTATATTTCACTTGTGGACATGTTTACTCAGAGAACTAGATGAAAATGACATTGCATGAGCCTTCTTGACATGTCCGAGCATGTCAAGAAGTCTGGACATGCTTTCATTGTGGACTGCAAGCAAATTACACTGTCAGCAAAGTTGTTATTGACAATAATCAAATGAAGATGACTGAAATATAAACTCACTCACAAACATGCAATATATGTTTTATATATATATATATATATATGTATATATAAAACTGCAGCTGTCATAAGCAAATATGGTTTGCTGACATACCATGTTTTTGCTAATTATTTTAGCTGCTATGCAATTGTAAGCAGATATAGCCACCATCTCAGCCCTCCCACCCGTGATCCAGCAGAACATGTAGGATGTGGTAGCTGGAGCGTAAGAGAACTGCATCAGTACACAGGTTATAGTCTGTTGTATTGCCAACTGTTATGACTATACACTATAACTGTGTAGTGACAATAAAATATATAACGAAGCAGGATAAAAACAACGTAACAATCCAACAAACTCTCCATGAACTGACAAACTACCAAAACAACACCTTACAACTTCCTGCGATTAACACCTACTCTCACACTGCTGCTAATTATAGTCATTTGGTCAAATCTATTCTTGCAGGGGTAGTCGTGACTGTTGCCACAACATCTCCCCTTTTGAGATTTCGACTTTCATAGGAAACAAAATTTAATTTTTTTTTTTTTTTTTCTTTCCAACGCCTCTTCCTTTTAGAAATTTTGCTTTCCTAGAGTACTTTTTCCATTTAGGAATTATTTCTAAATGTTCAGTCTGTTTACGTTTCCTGTTACTGCTTCTAGGCTCAATTTCTTTTGGTGCTGGCACTTCGAACATGTCATCGAAACACTTCCAATGGAATTTCCTTTCTTTCTTCTGTATGTCTGATTTTTTATTGATTTAGGTGTTGTTTATGCTCACAACATTGGCCTTTTATTAAATACATCATGTTTCCCATTCTTTTAGTCACTACACTATCCTGTCAACTCTCTTTACTGTTCTTGTATACTTTGAAATGGACTTTGCCCTTCAAAATGTTTAGTTAAATTTTTTGTATTCTCTCTATACGTTTTTTCCTTTGGCTACAATTTGTTGAAGATAGATTTAATCCATTGCATGAACATTAGGTCTGTAGGTGACTTGTCTGGACTGATATTCGGATTGGGCATTATTCTGTACACCTTTTAAGAACTTAGTGCTTTGTCATTTCCTAACTTGTTCCTTGCTTTTTTTAGTGCTTGCTTGAAAGTATCTATGAATCATCTGCTTGCCCATTTGACCTCAAGTGGTAGGGGGGAGTTAAACATGTGCTTGATTGCATGCATTTTGCAGAATTTCTTGAACTCATATCCTGTAAATTTTATTCCATTATCTGATACTATGGTGTCTGGAACACCATATCAAGCAAAAGTTTGTGCAGGAACTTTATTGTTGCCTTTGAAGTAGGTTGACTGCACCTATATATTTCCAGCCACTTGGTAAAGTTATTAACAATGATCAAGTAGTAGGCAACTTTCACTGGTCCAGCGTAGTCTATATGTACCCTGGACCATGGACTAGCCATCTCAGACCATGATTAGTATTTCACTGGTGGCACCTTCGCTGCTAGCACACAAGCTCGACATGATTTTACCAAATTTTCAATGTCCCAGTCCATTGTCGGCCAATGCATGTAACTCTTCATCAAAGCTTTCATTTTTGACATCCCCAGGTGTCCACTATGAAATTCATATAATATCCATTTCTGTAGTGCAGTTGGTACTACCACTCTTTGCGCGTACATTAATATACCATCGCAGAGTTAAAAATGGTTCGCATTCGTGTTTTTCTTTTGTTTATTTTTCAAGGTTTCCTTCATTTTTATGATGTATTTGTTCTCTACTGATTTACTTTTTATATTTTGTACAATTACTGGCAAGTCCTGAATGACATTATGCATTATATTTTTAATTTCCTTTTCTGATTGTAATGCAGCTATCACCGTATCTTCCAGTGGTTCTGCATTCTTCAGAATTAGCCTAGATAAACAATCTGTATGACCAGTTTTCTTAGAAGGAATGTAGTCCATCTTAAAGTTATAATTCAACAATATTGTACCCCAGCATTGTAATCTGTTAGCTGAACAGGTAGGACTTCCTTTCTTCAATCCGAAAATTGATAGTAATGGTCGGTGGTCCATCTAAAGCTGAAAACTTCTACCGTGGAGAAATCTGAAATTTCTTCATGGCAAAAATAATCACTAGAGCTTCTTTCTCTGACTGTAGTTTTTCTCTGCTGTAATCAGAGCATGTGAGGCATGAACCACCGCCTTCATATTACTGTCTTTATACTTGTGTAACAAAACTGCTCCTACGCTGTATTCAGAAACTACAACAATCTCCACTGCAGGATTGAAATGAGCCAGCGACAAATCTGAAATTAACATTTTTTTGATATCCTGAAACACCTTTTGACGGTTATTTGACCAATTCCATTTGGTGTCTTTCTTTAGTAAATTATTAAGTGAAGCTCTCAATTCATACATGTTTGGTTGCTATGTTAGTTGAGGGAGACATATTTTTAATTGTGTCTGCCCTCGACAAGAATGAGGCACTTAAATATATCAGGAGTTAGTTCCTTCAGTTTAGACCTTTTGCACATTCGGTTTACAGTCCCAGCATATGTGACAAAGCCTTCATCCTCTTTTTTAACAAGATTCCAACACTCCCACCGAGTGTTAAATAGGGAACACTTATCACTAAATATTTTCTATAGTAATTTGACTGTTTCCTGGAAAGAAATTTCTCTAGCTTTTTCTGGATAGTATGAAATTACAATATTTTTCACGTTCAGCTGATGCTAATTTATGTAATAATAGTCTTAATTTTTCATTGTCTGTCCACGACTGGCAATCTTCCTTGAAGATTTCTTTGTACCTTCTTAAGTATGCTACAAACATCATACTCTCCTCTGGGTCATAACTGAATTCTGTTATAGAGTTTGATATGCCATCTGATGAAAATAAACTTGTAGTGTTTCCGAACTTCTTAAGACAGCCCCATTAACTGTTGTTTTTCTTGTTGCTGAAGTAATTGTTTCTGCAACTCCTGTCACTGTTTTTGCAACTGTATCATGGAAGCTGTATCACAAAAATTTGTCAACTGACCTGAATCCTTGTTGCCAATATTGTATTGCCATTTGTTATGACAGTAGGTTTTTACACTATAACCATGTAGTAACAATAAAACATGTAACAAAGCAGGGTAACAACAATGTAACAATCCAACAAACTTTTCATGAACTATACATGAACCAACAAATGATATTCTGACAAACTACCAAAATAACACCTTACGACTTCCTGTGATTAACGCCTACTCTCGCTAGTCTTTCACTCAGGCCGCTACTATTTATAGTTGTTCAGTCAAGTCTATTCTTGCAGAGGGTGTTGTGACTCTCACCACAACATAGTCATTTCAGCTGAGTGGACTGGAATAATATGAAATGAAGTGCCTTGCTCAAGGATACTATGCCCTACCCAGTCTATTAATCAAAGACATGCCCTTCTGATCATGAGCATTAAGCTCTAATGACTTAATCACATGCCTTCACAATAGATGCAGGCATGGTCAATTCTTCTATAAGTTGGTGTCATAAGTATGAGGCTCCACTTTTAATCCCATTGTGTAACATCTTGGCCAAGTGACAGTATCATATCCACAGGGTGACCCAAGCTTTATGAGTGATGCTATCATTAATTCCCTGAGTATTTCAGCTAATATATATACAAGGGTTGGACAAAATAATGGAAAGATCTAGCATCATAGCATCTTAATTTTGAAATATCTATAAAACCGTCAAAAGCTTGTTTATTTTTTGTTTTTTGATTTATTATTAGTGTTGTTTCATATGTTTTCCTAAAATTGCTGTTTTTTTTTCAGATATCATCAGAAAAAGGAAATTAAAATTCATTAAAATGACAGATCTATTGAACCTTCAAAGAGGTCAAATTGTTGGTGCTCGTATGGCAGGTGCTAGTGTAATGAAAACAGCCGAAATGTTTGGTGTATCAAGAAGTACTGCCTCGAAAGCAATGACAGCCTTTGAGAAAGTGGGAAAAACTTCCTCATCAAAACAAAACTCCGGAAGAAAGCCAAAACTTTCAGATAGGGACCATCGAACTCTTATGTGAATTGTTAGAAAGGATCACAAAAGTACAGCTCCCAAAATTACTGCAGAGCTTAATGACCACCTCAAGAACCCTGCTTCCACAAAAACTGTTCGCTGGAAGCTGCACAAAGCCAGATTTCACAGATTGAACATTTATGGTGCATTTTAGAAAAATAAGCAAGGAGTCAATATCCTTCACCATCATCACTACAAGAACTGGAGACTGTTTCAGCAGAAGAATGGACAAAAATTCCTTTGGAAACAATTCAAACTTTGTATGAGTCCATACCTCATAGAATTCAAGCTGTAATTACTGCCAAAGGCGGTCGTACTCCATATTAAAATAAATTTGTTTGAAATTTTAAGGTGCTTCCATTATTTTGTCCAACCCCACTAAAAATTGTTTCACGTGTATGATGCTTGAAGGTGTGGACAAGGAACTGCTAAATAAGATAACAAAATGGAAGACTGCAAGATTTTTCCATGTCAAAAGATGGACAAAACATTGATGGAGGGCACTCGTGTTCTGTTATCTGAAAGCCAAAAAGACAAAATATTGAAATTCAAGAGGGGTTATAAGTGTTGGAAGGTGATTTGTGATTTAAAGACGATACCAGACAATATAAAGTATGAGAAACTGACAGAAATGTGGTATAGACATTTTAAATGACTTAAAATTTAAAAGATAAAAGGAAACGAGTGAAGCTGCTTGAGGTGGGGCAAGTAGCTCATTTTCATTATCATTTTCTTTCTATCATTCATGTATATCATACTTTTAATTAAAAAATTTTTTTTCATTTTTTCGTTTTTATATGTCCCCACATGTGTTTGTATTGTCCCTTCTTCGTTGGCCCCTTGTGGGTAATAAAAAGTGATATATATATATATTGTAGAGACACAATCAAGTGCTTAAGAAGATCGTACATGTGATAAGTATAGCAAGAATAAAACTAGAATCTGTAATATTCTACATGACAGGAGGCAGCAAATCATTGCCAGGAACAACTATGGGATCTTTACCCTTTGAACGGCACATCGAGAAATTAATTTTTTGTAACTAAACACTTTCAAATTTCGGACACTGGTAGAATGTGTCATGTAAAACATCTTTTACTCTTAGTGCTGTTAAGAAAATTTTGTATTTTCAAAGTTATTTCGTGTTAAAGTTATCGTATTTCGGTAATTTCAACCAATCAATGACGTGTATTCAGCTGAATAAAATTACTGCTGTTGTTTGTCAACAACGACTTCCGGCGGTGTATATTTCGTTTGTCACTGTTATTTATGACATATTTCATCTCAGTTACGTTTGTATGAATAAACGAGTGTATCTAAAGCATGTTTACTTCATGGCACCACGACGATTTTCGTGCATTTTTACTGCTTTTAGTTTGTTTTTTTTCTTGTTTTTCAGCTACTATTTTCGGAAAGATTCCCCCTCCCCCTCCAATTTCTTCATTTTTCACTTTTTTCCGTAACTCTAACCCTAAAATTCCAAACCTAACCCTAAACCCCCGACTCTAACCCTAACTCTAAAACGCTAAACCTAACCCTCATTTTAAAACCCTAACCCTAACCCTAGCCCTAAAGCTAAAACCAGTACAAACGCACGAACGATGTCATAAATAACTGACAAACGAAATATATACCGCCGATAGTTGTTGTTGACAAACAACGGCAGTAATTTTATTCAGCTGAATACACGTCATTGATTGGTTGAAATTACCGAAATACGACTACTTTAACACAAAAATAATTTTGAAAATATAAACTTTTCTCAATAACACTTTACTCTTTTACTTGTTTCAATCATTTTGACTGCGGCCATGCTGGAGCACCGCCTTTAGTCGAGCAAATCGACCCCAGGACTTATTCTTTGGATGCCTAGTACTTATTCAATCGGTCTTTTTAGCCGAACCGCTAAGTTACGGAGACGTAAACACACCAGCATCGGTTGTCAAGTGATGTTGGGGACACACACACACACACACACACACACACACATATATATATATATATATATATATATATATATATACACAACATGCTTCT